>NC_030685.2:832500-1132500 GCF_000004195.4 Xenopus tropicalis
TACATATATAGATACACACACACACACACACACACACACACACACACACACACACACACACACACACCCATATACATATATAGATACACACACACACACACACACACACACACACACACACACACACACCCATATACATATATAGATACACACACACACACACACACACACACACACACACATATCCCAGGATGTATCACTCAGAGCCACAGACTGATGCTTTGTATAAACAACCCCCTCCCATTACAGTAATGTATCCTATTCTGCCCCTCCCCCACCCCATACCCCACAATACACAGATAAATGGGACCCCCTACCTGTCTGTAGCAGGAGAAATAATAAGAATAAGGAGAGAAGAGACGTCTGTGCCATGTTGTTCTGCCGCAGCCCCGATTCCTTTCACTTTCCTTTTCTCTCTATTATTCCCACTAACGGCTCAGTGCCCCCCCATCTCCTGGGAGTGATACATTAACCTGTTCCTGGCCACCAGCCAATAACCCCGGTGCAGCCAGAATTGTGCCATAATAACAGCCCAGTGCCCATTCATTGTGTCCCTTATCTGGGTATGAAAATAAAATGGGGGGGGCTGAGATCTGAGTTATTATTCTGTGCCCCATGTTTGTTATTGATGATTGTACTGAGCTGAGTAACCCCCCGGCCCTATATCTGTGCATGATGGGGGGGGACTGAGATCTGAGTTATTATTCTGTGCCCCATGTTTGTTATTGATGATTGTACTGAGCTGAGTAACCCCCCGGCCCTATATCTGTGCATGATGGGGGGGGACTGAGATCTGAGTTATTATTCTGTGCCCCATGTTTGTTATTGATGATTGTACTGAGCTGAGTAACCCCCCGGCCCTATATCTGTGCATGATGGGGGGGGACTGAGATGAAGAAGGACAAAGACCCAGCACTAATCCTATGATGATTATTATCATTAATATTATTAATAACGTATTTATAAAGCAGAAACACATCACACAGCGCAGTACAATAAATGGGTCAATGCACTGAACATATAGATTTATATACAACAACTGCTAGTATCCTATTTTTTTATTGAAAAAATGTACTTTATTATATATGTAGGGACCCATAGGGTTAATGGGCCCCTAGGCTTTAAACCCTACCTTTCCTTTTCTCCTTGTTACTGGGCAGGATTAATGTATCTATTGGGTATTAACATATACCCTGTTATTAGCCCAAGGCTGGACCCCACCCTACCCCTCTGTATATAGTGTTAGGGAAGGGGTGGTTGTTTCTTCTTGGGTTACAGCATCTGGCCTAAGTGGGTGTCTCCATGAAGCCTGGGATTCACAAGGCCCAGAAGGTTAGGCCCTAAGGGGACAAGTACCCTCAGTGAAGTCGGGGTGCAGGGACCCCATGAATGAGGTAAAGGAAGAGCAGGGTAATTAATATCAGAGCACTTTTTTTTTTTCAATTAACTTATTAGTTTTCAGGTTTTAAGGATACAGAAAGAGAAAAGGGGTAGGTTAAAAGGTAAGTAATATTACATTTTAAAGGTACATATGTAACATGACATAATGTTATTGGCTTTACATTTCCAGTTATTTCCACTGGATTTTATTGACAATCATCCATATTAGATAACATTTTACTCCGAACTAAATAAGATGTTCCTTATACAAAACTGTATTTCCTCATCTCATGGGGTGGGGTACTAGAGGTTCTCTGATTGAGTTCTATGTATTCAGACCATAATCTCCACTTGTTTGAGTATATTTCCACGTTTATATGCAATTGATTCTTCCATGTTTTTAGATTCTTCTCATAGATGAAACCATTCAGCAATTGTCGGTGGTTCTGCATTTCTCCATTTTGTGGAGCTTTAGTTGTTGTGATAATACACTTAATCAGAGGATTGGAGATTGTATCATTTTTATTATCATATAATAATAGTATTGCTGTGGGGTTGGGTTCAAATTCTTTGGGAAAAATGTTTTCAATCATTTTCTGAATAGATTCCCAATAATAGTCTAATTTTTACACTTGTACCATAGGTGTTGGTAAGTCCCCACTTCTGAGTTGCATCTCCAGCACATATCACTTACACCAAGCATTTTGTTTATTTAATTGGAGTCATATACCATCTTGAAAGTAATTTATAATTGAATTCTTGTAGTTTCGTTGATGTAAATACCCTAGAGTTATTGTGGCAGATTTTTTCCCAATTCTCCGATGTTGGGCTAATATTGAGATCTTTTTCCCATTTTTCAGCAAATGGTGGTTTAATATCATATTTTGCTATCAATTTTTTATAGAAAAATGATAAGATTCTCGGAGGAAGGGTATCTTTAATAATCAGAGTCTCAAACCAGGACAGTTCTTTCTAAATTTGTTATATGAAGTGAATGGATAAATTCTTTTATTTGTTCATACAAAGTTGAGAGACTAGATTTTTCTTCAAATATAGAATGTATTTTTTCTATTAACATTTGTTTCTCTTCCAGAAAGTCCTTTATTCTAATAGTCTGTTTTTTGTTTTCTGTCCATGATTTGAGTATCCCATTTTCTATTCCTGTTTTAAACTCCAGATTATTTAATAATGGAATTAATGATGAGGGATATGGGGCTAACTTATATCAGAGCACTTTCTAGGGAAGTGAGTCAGTCAGTTTGTATCTAGAAAGAGCAGCTCTTGCTCCACCCAGGGGAGGAGAGTAAAGGAGTCTCACACAGGCTCACTTGCCTTAGTATAGGGACACAGTGGTGCCAGGGACTAGGTTAGTCTTTACCCTCCCCTAACTCTACAAAAGAAGGATAAACCGGGGGACTTACCCCCTGTCACTCTGTTGGTTGTCTTTACCCTGCCTAAACTTTACATGAGAGGGATAAACTGGGGGACTTACCTCCTGTCACTCTGTTGGGTGCCTTACCCTGCCTAAACTCTATATGAGAGGGATAAACCGGGGGACTTACCCCCTGTCACTCTGTTGGGTGCCTTACCCTGCCCAAACTCTACAAAAGAAGGATAAACCGGGGGACTTACCCCCTGTCACTCTGTTGGGTGCCTTACCCTGTCCAAACTCTACAAAAGAAGGATAAACCGGGGGACTTACCCCCTGTCACTCTGTTGGGTGCCTTACCCTGCCCAAACTCTACAAAAGAAGGATAAACCGGGGGACTTACCCCCTGTCACTCTGTTGGGTGCCTTACCCTGCCCAAACTCTACAAAAGAAGGATAAACCGGGGGACTTACCCCCTGTCACTCTGTTGGTTGTCTTTACCCTGCCTAAACTTTACATGAGAGGGATAAACCGGCGGACTTACCTCCTGTCACTCTGTTGGGTGTCTTTCCCCTGCCTAAACTCTATATGAGAGGGATAAACCGGGGGACTTACCCCCTGTCACTCTGTTGGTTGTCTTTCCTCTGCCTAAACTCTATAGGAGAGGGATAAACCCGGGGACTTACCCCCTGTCACTCTGTTGGGTGCCTTACCCTGCCTAAACTCTATATGAGAGGGATAAACCGGGGGACTTACCTCCTGTCACTCTGTTGGGTGCCTTACCCTGCCTAAACTCTATATGAGAGGGATAAACCGGGGGACTTACCCCCTGTCTCTCTGTTGGGTGCCTTACCCTGCCTAAACTCTATATGAGAGGGATAAACCCGGGGACTTACCTCCTGTCTCTCTGTTGGGTGCCTTACCCTGCCTAAACTCTATATGAGAGGGATAAACCCGGGGACTTACCCCCTGTCACTCTGTTGGGTGCTTTACCCTGCCTAAACTCTATATGAGAGGGATAAACCTGGGGACTTACCCCCTGTCACTCTGTTGGGTGCTTTACCCTGCCTAAACTCTATATGAGAGGGATAAACCTGGGGACTTACCCCCTGTCACTCTGTTGGGTGCCTTACCCTGCCTAAACTCTATATGAGAGGGATAAACCTGGGGACTTACCTCCTGTCACTCTGTTGGGTGCCTTACCCTGCCTAAACTCTATATGAGAGGGATAAACCCGGGGACTTACCCCCTGTCTCTCTGTTGGGTGCCTTACCCTGCCTAAACTCTATATGAGAGGGATAAACCCAGGGACTTACCCCCTGTCTCTCTGTTGGGTGCCTTACCCTGCCTAAACTCTATATGAGAGGGATAAACCCGGGGACTTACCCCCTGTCTCTCTGTTGGGTGCCTTACCCTGCCTAAACTCTATATGAGAGGGATAAACCCGGGGACTTACCCCCTGTCACTCTGTTGGTTGTCTTTCCCCTGCCTAAACTCTATATGAGAGGGATAAACCGGGGGACTTACCTCCTGTCTCTCTGTTGGGTGCCTTACCCTGCCTAAACTCTATATGAGAGGGATAAACCCGGGGACTTACCCCCTGTCTCTCTGTTGGGTGCCTTACCCTGCCTAAACTCTATATGAGAGGGATAAACCCAGGGACTTACCTCCTGTCACTCTGTTGGGTGCCTTACCCTGCCTAAACTCTATATGAGAGGGATAAACCCAGGGACTTACCTCCTGTCACTCTGTTGGGTGCCTTACCCTGCCTAAACTCTATAGGAGAGGGATAAACCGATGGACACCATACTTCACTGCTTAATCTGCTTAATCATCAAATGTATTATCATCAATCCTGTTCTACCTCATCAGACAGGGAGTATTGCCTTGCCCTGCATTTGTCTTGGAGAGTGGGGGAGGGGAAGTGGAATTGACTGGGCCAAAGATTTATTTTCCACTTAAATCGGACAGTGAGGGGAGGAGGGGGAGAAGGAGAGGGGATTTAGTCCTTTTCTTCCTCAAGGCTGTGCTGGATGTTACAGTCCCGGAGCAGACTGTGGATCAGTCTTGGATTGAGATCCTCTCCCTCCTTAGAATGAGGCAGTTCCTGGCCACAAAACATCCTTAAAACAGTTCATAAGGCGCCAGGCTTCCAGAATTGCCCCTTCCGTGTGGGTGCCCTAAGCCCATAAAGCAGAGTTCAAGGGCACACACTCTCTGAGTTCATGTTCCAGGGCATCAAGCAGGGCCTGTGTGAGTGGGCAATCCCAAAAAGTGAGATGGAGCTGCCAGCAAATTCCTTTTCCTTTGCTGTAATCATCTGCCGGATGCAGTTGCACATGAAGAAACCCCTTAGCGGGGTGGGGATGTCCGGGACACCCTTTCCACAGGTTTCCTTGTATATAACTGACCGCTTTACTCTGTCCATCTTGGAGCCCTAGATAAAGTGGAAAACTGTCCTATGATGGCCCTGCAGACCGTAACCAATGGTGGCCATGCCTGGGCCATGTACTGCAGGATGGGGAGAATCTCGTTCCACAGCAGCAGTGTTTTTCCTTTGATGGTGAGACCTCTGAGGCTCCAGAGACCAATCTTTTGTCAAACTTTAGCCATTCCCTCCTCCCAGCACTTCAGGGCAGTGCCCTCACCACCAAACCAGACTCCGAGGATCTTGATGGAGAAGGGGACGTTGTCAGAAGTCAGGTTCCAGTCTCTGAGGAGCAGGGTCTTCCCACAGTTGACTTTGGCTCCTGAAGCTTTGCTGAAGTCCTCGCAGGTCTGGACGAGCAATGTCATCCATGTACAGTGAGCGCTTTATCTGGGATCTGGCAGGTCCTGGTGCCGTGATCCCTCTGATCTCTGGATTCCGTATGATGAGACTGACATATGAACAGAACATTTCATCCAGCCCAAACCTGCTCAGGGCTTTGTTCATAAAGATGTGGGACACGCGATCAAAGGCTTTTTCCTGACCAAGACTGACCAGGGCCGCGCATACACGGCGGTCTTTGATGTAGTGAACCACTTCTAGCGGGGTACCACTGATTTGTGCCCTTTAAGTGAAAGATCAGAAGGAATATACAGGGACCCCCCCCCCCAATCCCACACAAAGGGACTAGAAACTCTGGGGCAATTATTACAGAGCAAAGGGCAGAAGCTGCCAATAAGGGCTGGAGGGGGAGCTAATACTTACCAATCAGGTTACAGAGACCGTCATCTTCATTAGACAAAACCCCCAGAAATGTGTTCAAACTTTACATAACCTGCCAAATGTTGTCAAATGGGCGTGGCATTTAGGGGGTGTGGTCACAAAATAGGTGAGGTCAAGCAATTCTCGCACCACATTTATTTTTGTCCCTCTTTGCATTTTTCAAATGTTGTGAGTTGTGTGTATAGAAATAGTTCTGCTGCTTTATACTAACAGGGCTGGAATTATATCATTGAGCCCCCCAGTCACTGCAATAATATTCTGCTCAAAACTGCCACAGCTGGGGCACTAGGGGCACTTGTGCAATGAAGAGAGATGAGAATCTTGCCCCAGGGGTGGCACAAAGCTGTATATTTAGGGGCAGAACTTCTCATTTCCTAACAGAATTTGCCTTTATTATCCCCAGAATTGTATTACTGTATGTGCACTTAGGTGTTTGGTAAGTAGGCACGCTGATGCCTAACAGCAGGGGTCCCCAACCTTTCTTACTCATGAGCCACAGTCAAATGTAAAAAGACTTGGAGAGCAACACAAGTACCATAAAAGTTCATGGAGGAGCCAAATAAGGGCTGTGATTGGTTATTAGGGGCCTCTATGCAGCCTATCAGCTTACAGGGGCTTTATTTGGTAGGAAATCTTGTTTTTATTCAACCAAAACTTGCCCCCAAGTCAGGAATTCAAAAATAACTCCCTGGTTTGGGGGCACTGAGAGCAACATCCAAGGGGTTGGGGAGCAACATGTTGCCCCTGAGCTACTGGTTGGGGATCACTGCCTAACAGTATAAGGATAATATGGGGTGTCCATGCGTTTTGGAAGGAAGGAATTTTTTCCCCAGAATCTGGTGCCGTAACTACCAGAGACCCAGTGCGTGTAGGAATAAGATCTAAATGTGCAAATTTGGCATTCACTTCCGCTGCTTCCACAGCTACAACAACAAAATTGTTATAAGTGCCAACACACCTCATTTCAGAGTGTTATTTGGTATGTCGGCCACCGGACAACAACACTCTGAAATAAGGTGTGTTGGCACTTATAACAATCAATGGGCCAGCATTAAAAGTATTATGAGTAAATACTGGGATGTACTAAGGGGTGATCGTGACTTGAGACATATCTTGCCCGAGAA
This sequence comes from Xenopus tropicalis, assembly GCF_000004195.4. Lineage (NCBI taxonomy): Eukaryota > Metazoa > Chordata > Amphibia > Anura > Pipidae > Xenopus > Xenopus tropicalis. The sequence goes on from NC_030685.2 coordinate 839,585, forward strand.
ACCAGTGATGGTAGCCAGGAAATCTGCGAGCCTGGCGGATATGTTGGTCCACAGTCATTTTAAAGAACCACGTAACATACCCACAAATTTTTCCTTCAAATGCCACAATTGCCTTGCGTGCCAATACATGGAGCCGAGAAAATACTTTCAAAGACCTGGTTCCTCTGTTATCTATGAAATTAGACAGTTTATCAATTGCCGCACAACAGGGATTATTTACTGTATGTTGGGATATGCCGATGCCCCTTGATCTATGTGGGGAAAACTTTCAGGGAGTTGCGTAAAAGAATACTCGAACATATAGGGACTATTACCAGCAATAAAAATACCCCAATTGCAAGGCACAGCCGTGATTTTCATAACACGGATGTCCGAGCCATTTAATTTTTTGGAATAAAAAAAATAAAATTGGCCACTAGGCAAGGTGACATTAATAAAGTACTACTGAAAAAGGAGTGTGAATGGATTTATAGACTAAAATCACGTTCACCTCAGGGCCTAAATGAAGGATTTACCTTCACTCCTTTTATTTCCAGGAACTGATTAATTGGGGAATCCAATCTAGATTCCTGCATAAGGAATAACTCTTGGTATAATTTTTCCTGTGTTACTTAGCTGCAATACACGTTTTTGACCAATAGATGGGGGCAGTGTGTAACGACTGACGTCACTTTCTGCAGGGTATATATAGCTAATAATTCTCTGGCATCAACCAATGATAGCCCCTGAAGAAGTCACGGGGAACCATGATGAAATGTGTTGGGCGGGTGTGGGTTGTGAGGGTGGAAGGGAGGCGAGTGGGTTTCACGAAGGGGACAGGACTGATCTGTCCGGGTGGTGGTGGCTCCCGATAGCTGCTTGTTGAGAGAGAGTGCGTGGGAGGTTTTTGATGGGTAGAATTTTTATCTCCTTAACTGTAACAGAGTGACGAGAGGGTGGCGTGACTCACAGCTACAAATGCTGAGGTTTCATTGTGAGTTTGATACAGATCAGCCTGGATGGTAGGTAGGCTGGTAGGACTTCTGTTGGGAAGGGTGGCCAGATTGATTCTTCTTCCATGTGCTGATAAGAACATGGAGGATATTACTGTGTGTTTAGGGTTATAAATATAGTTATTCCTCTATTTATTGAATGATTTATCTATTTATTTCACATATTTATTGGTTGTGAGCGCTGCTGGGACAATAGCAACGCTCATATTGATTTTCTATTTATAATACTTACTAGAAATTGAATTGATGTCCGTGATTTGGACCGGATAATTGAATTCTTAAAAACAGAACTTCCAATGAATTAGTTAATAGGTGACATGCATAATATACGGCCACGATTGGCCAATTGCCATTTAATGAATTTGAGAATCTCTGCACTGAAGCACTTAATGTATATACTGCATACAATGTACATAGTCCATCCACTAATGAATTAATCGCCTTCCCTATCACTCTACTCTGCACTGAAACTAATTAGCCAATTGGAACGCTATTAATTGTTCCTGTTTTGAGTGGTAATTGATACTTATTTTAAACTATAAATTTCAATAAAATTTTGGATTTTAAGGCATAACACCCAAAAAAATCTCCTTGTTTTGTATAGCTATGAAGGGTGGGAAACACCCGGGGTGTGCCTGATACAGACATTAAGATTCAAATAACACACCCTTTCTTTTGATCTTTTTTGTTTACACCATATACACCTTTAGCATTTGAGAGTTGCAGTTCAGCAACATCTCATAAGGGCATTTCTTCCCATTTGTGAAGGTCTATCATGTGTGTTTGAGTCACATGTGCCCATGCTCATACCCTCTAGCTGGACACTGGCAAATACTAGCCAAAATAGGGTTACAGTACCATTACCCTCAAGGGTTTAAATGCCGGGGAATTCCCTACCAGTCATTTGGACTGAGGAAGCCACTCGGATGAGTTGGTGACATGTTTTTAAGAAAAACTCAGAGAAGTCCAGTTGTTTTAGACTTAATTCTACTAGATCTACTGGCCTTAAAGATTCTGATTCTCCCCACTAGCAGTGATACTAGAGTTACAGGAGATAGGGATCAAAGCAACAAATACAAAGAACTCCCAGTAACCCTGTAGGATTTATTCACTTATATTCAGCCCCTCTAGAAAAGCAGTTTGGATAAAGAAAGAGAAACCTAGATTGTGAGCTGTGTGGGCAAATCTAACGCTTCTGTGTTTGCAGGAAACAGTAGGATATAACCCAGTGGCATCGCATTTAGATGTTTATTTCAGAACATTTGTGTAAATAATTTTATCATTTTTGACAATAAGGGTTTTCTGCACAAAACTGACTGATCAGCTATTATCCCGGCTTCTGCTTTAAACCCAGTGGGGGAGCTTTAACCTATAGGATAAACCCATGTAATTGGGGCTATTTTTCTAGCTCCTTGGGACTAGTTCCCAGAATTCCTTGGGTTTATACAGAGAATTTTACTGAGTTTTGTCTGTGAATTGTCCTCTGATTGTAGGTACAAATCTCCTCCATGTTAAATCTATTGCTGCTCCCAAACTCTTCCCCAGGGGCAAATAACTCTGAAACCAGTTTTTCATCCATCATGAAACTTCCCTGCCCCCCAGGCTGTCTGGTTCTTCTTCTGATGTCCCATGGCCGACTCTGGTCTGTTAGTCATGTGATCCCCTTTCTTATGTCCCAAGGCCGACTCTGGTCTGTTGGTCATGTGATCCCCTTTCTGATGTCCCAAGGCCGACTCTCTTCTGTTAGTCATGTGATCCCCATTCTGATGTCCCATGGCTGACTCTCTTCTGTTCGTCATGTGATCCCCTTTCTGATGTCCCATGGCCGACTCTCTTCTGTTGGTCATGTGATCCCCTTTCTGATGTCCCATGGCCGACTCTCTTCTGTTGGTCATGTGATCCCCTTTCTGATGTCCCATGGCCAACTCTGGTCTGTTGGGCATCTCATCCCTTTCTGGCATCACTTGGCTGCTAAAGGATTCATTGTCCTGGCTCTTATCTCCTTGGAAAAGAACAGAGGAATCTTTTTTTATATTTTAGAAAAAAATAAAGCAAAAAAAAAAAGAAATCTTTTGCACAAAGCCTGTTATCATTGGCCAGCTGCTGGCTGTAAATACAACTAAGATTTGCACATCATGGCAATACATTGGGGAGAGAGGGCAGTGAGGTACCATGTGGGTAAATGTAAGTGTGGGGAATGATCAGTGAGTATGTGACATCCCCCCCATATAAATGTGTTTGCCCCACTTTATACTTGGGGTAGTGTGGGTATAAAGGCTGCAGTAAGGCCCGTTGGACAGTTCTGGTACTTGAGCATAATCATTGCTTGCAATCCACCCCAATGCCTTAGGGACCTGCCCCTATTGCCCTTGTTATACTGTACCTGACATTTGGAGGTTTCTCTGTAGCAGTTTTACCAGCTTCATTCTCGGGGGCATTTCCTGGTGCTATAGGGGAGAGGAACACAATCATATTAAACAGAAAAGTTCTATTATTATTGTTGGTTTCCCACCAGCAGTGAATATGAACATGGCCGAGTATCTAAGCAATGACCTGTGTGACATGATGGGAGTGAGAGTGAAACGAAGGCTACAGTGAGGCCATTTGGGCAGTTCTACCACATACGTTTATGGCTTTCTTTCCAACCCCCCATGCCTCACAGAACTGCCCCTATTGCCCTTGTTCTACTGTACCTGGAGGGCAGGGTTATCTGCAGGTTCTGCTTTAGCACTCTCACTATGTTGTTTAAACAGAAAAGTTCTATTATATTTATTCCTACAGCAGATTCTACAGCAATGATAACATGACAGGAGATTGTCTGGGTAATTAAAGGGCCAACAAAGGTAAAAATGAAATGTTTCCCAGTTATTTATCTACTCAAAAAGATGAGGTTTGTGTGTTCTTGGCTGAACAGATCTAAGGGGGCTTGAATGTACACCTTGTAATGCCCAAATATAGTGCCAGTAAGGTTTACTTACATATGCAAGGTATCTTGGCACATGGGGCAGTTTGGCCAAAGGGCAGGTGGTAGAGAGGTAAGGCAAAAGCCATGTGAGTGGTGTTGAGATGTGAGTGTTGAATGTGGCAGGAAACTGTGAAAATATTTTTAGAATAAATAGTGACTAGAGGGAGAAGGCAGGCAGGACTGGGATTGGTTAGTGTGTATGTATGATTAATAGTGAATAGGCAGAGACTAGAGGGAGAAGGCAGGGCTGGGATTGGTTAGTGTGTATGCATGATTAATAGTGAGTAGGCAGTGACTAGAGGGAGAAGGCAGAGGGATAAGGAACCATAGCAGGACTGTGATTGGTTAGTGTGTATGTATGATTAATAGTGAGTAGGCAGTGACTAGAGGGAGAAGGCAGAGGGATAAGGAACCATATCAGGACTGTAGTTCCATAGGAAGCAGCCAGACAGGACTGTGATTGGTTAGTGTGTATGCATGATTAATAGTGAATAGGCAGTGACTAGAGGGAGAAGGCAGGCAGGGCTGGGATTGGTTAGTGTGTATGCATGATTAATAGTGAATAGGCAGAGACTAGAGGGAGAAGGCAGGCAGGGCTGGGATTGGTTAGTGTGTATGCATGATTAATAGTGAATAGGCAGAGACTAGAGGGAGAAGGCAGGCAGGGCTGGGATTGGTTAGTGTGTATGCATGATTAATAGTGAATAGGCAGTGACTAGAGGGGGAAGGCAGACAGGGCTGTGATTGGTTAGTGTGTATGCATGATTAATAGTGAATAGGCAGTGACTAGAGGGGGAAGGCAGGCAGGGCTGTGATTGGTTAGTGTGTATGCATGATTAATAGTGAATAGGCGGAGACTAGAGGGAGAAGGCAGGCAGGGCTGGGATTGGTTAGTGTGTATGCATGATTAATAGTGAATAGGCAGTGACTAGAGGGGGAAGGCAGACAGGGCTGTGATTGGTTAGTGTGTATGCATGATTAATAGTGAATAGGCAGTGACTAGAGGGGGAAGGCAGGCAGGGCTGTGATTGGTTAGTGTGTATGCATGATTAATAGTGAATAGGCGGAGACTAGAGGGAGAAGGCAGGCAGGGCTGGGATTGGTTAGTGTGTATGCATGATTAATAGTGAATAGGCAGAGACTAGAGGGAGAAGGCAGGCAGGGCTGGGATTGGTTAGTGTGTATGCATGATTAATAGTGAATAGGCAGTGACTAGAGGGGGAAGGCAGACAGGGCTGTGATTGGTTAGTGTGTATGCATGATTAATAGTGAATAGGCAGTGACTAGAGGGGGAAGGCAGGCAGGGCTGTGATTGGTTAGTGTGTATGCATGATTAATAGTGAATAGGCGGAGACTAGAGGGAGAAGGCAGGCAGGGCTGGGATTGGTTAGTGTGTATGCATGATTAATAGTGAATAGGCAGTGACTAGAGGGGGGAAGGCAGACAGGGCTGTGATTGGTTAGTGTGTATGCATGATTAATAGTGAATAGGCAGAGACTAGAGGGGGAAGGCAGGCAGGGCTGGGATTGGTTAGTGTGTATGCATGATTAATAGTGAATAGGCAGAGACTAGAGGGGGAAGGCAGACAGGGCTGGGATTGGTTAGTGTGTATGCATGATTAATAGTGAATAGGCGGAGACTAGAGGGAGAAGGCAGGCAGGGCTGGGATTGGTTAGTGTGTATGCATGATTAATAGTGAATAGGCAGAGACTAGAGGGGGAAGGCAGACAGGGCTGGGATTGGTTAGTGTGTATGCATGATTAATAGTGAATAGGCAGAGACTAGAGGGGGAAGGCAGACAGGGCTGGGATTGGTTAGTGTGTATGCATGATTAATAGTGAATAGGCGGAGACTAGAGGGAGAAGGCAGGCAGGGCTGGGATTGGTTAGTGTGTATGCATGATTAATAGTGAATAGGCGGAGACTAGAGGGAGAAGGCAGGCAGGGCTGGGATTGGTTAGTGTGTATGCATGAGTAATAGTGAATAGGCGGAGACTAGAGGGAGAAGGCAGGCAGGGCTGGGATTGGTTAGTGTGTATGCATGAGTAATAGTGAATAGGCGGAGACTAGAGGGAGAAGGAAGGTGGAATTATGACAGCACAAACACTTCAAAGAAGATAAAAAATATTTTAGTATTTAGTGCCAAAAAACATTACCGTTTAGTCCAATGCAATTGGTGACATTTTTGTGAATTTCTCCACGTTTTTCAATATATTTTTAATGAAGCAGGAAAGTTTCATTTATGACTATCTAAAGGAACATTAAAGCTTAAAATAGACTATGGCTAGAAATGTTTGGTCATGTGTATTGGGCTCTTGTACCAGCCCAACATCCCCAAAGCTTTATAGAAATAAAGCCCTGCTTGCTCTAGTCTCTGCCTATTCCCTATTAACCTTCAGCCAGTTCTCTATCCAATTACAAATATTATGTTCTAGGCCAATATTCCTTAATTTGATCATTAACCTTCTGTGAGGTACTGTATCAAACGCTTTAGCAAAGTCCAAGTAGATCCCATCCACTGCCATTTCAGCATCGAGGTTCCTACTCACCTCCTCATAAAAGGCGACTAAATTAGTCTGGCAAGATCTGTTACCCATAAACCCATGTGGCACGAACTTATAGGAGAACTAATGTCTAAAATAGAAAATCAGTAGAAATGCTGTATTCTGTATACTGAACATAAACATAAACATTCTGAACTTACTGCACAAGCCCAGAGGCTGAGAAGCCTAATTACAGTAATGATTTATGCTTTCAAAGTTGTCCAGAGGGGGCCGCCATCTTGTTACTTTGTTATACCATCTTTTGTAAGATTTAGGGCTTGCACATGCTCAGTTTGCCCTGGGCTGCTTTTGGGAGGCGGAGCTTAGGGAACATAGTAAATTATCAAAACAACAGCACAAAGCCAGTGGCTGCATAAATATGCAAAAGAATCCTCCAATGAGAATCCCAGCTGATGTGAGTAAATCCGGCTCCCTGTTTTCTGTTCCTGCAATTGGAGTTGGGAGCAATAAGCACAGTTTCCCAGCACTGAACAAGTCTGTCCCTTTATCCCCATGTCTGATTCCTGTGCCATATAATGACGGGAAAATGCCATCATTATCTCTATATGTAAGATAATATCAAAATGGCTGATATAGTGCTGGGAATCTAATCAGTGTTCTCATTGGTCAATGCTCTTGTGTATGTAGGGACCCATAGGGTTAAGCTCCCTATGGCTTTACTTCCCTATTTTTCCTTATCTGTACTGTTATAGGGTAGACCCCTCTATACTCAGGTTACAGTTATTAAGCTATCCCTTACAGGTTTAGCTGATTTAACCACTCCCCTTGGCAGACTATATAGTGCCTTGCACAAGGAAGTGTTTTCCTCTTTGGCTGCTGATCTGCTACCTGAAGCAGAGCTCCATCGAGCCTGGGTACAGATCCGGCCCAGTAAGCCACTATCCATCCAAATTAAGTCGGGGACAGGGCCCCGTGAACGAGGAAAAGACAGTATAGCAGCATATTTCATAGCACCCTCTAGAAGTGGTGAGTTCAGACAGAATTATACAGAAAGAGCAGCCATTTGCTCCATCCAGGATAATAGCAAAGGAGTAGTCTTCCTAACAGGCATTACTGGCCTTAGATTAGGGACACAGAAGTGCTAGGGAAATAGGTTAGCAAATATGCCTTGCCCTAACCTCCAAAAGAGCATGGGACTATGCCGGTGAGCTTTCCTACCTATCACACTGTTGTTGTTCTACCTGCCCAACCTCTTGATGAGAAGGGATACACAGGGGAGCATCATATTTCTGCTATTCATCCATCTTTACCATCAATTGTATAACTGCATACTGTGTACCATCTATTAAGTGAGTATCGAAATACCCTGATTACCTTTGTCTTGGACAAATAAAGTATTACCCAGTTCATTCATAAGAATCCTCTGGCGTCCATTTCTATCTATTGCACCACACTACTTCAGCTAGTTGTAGTTCAACAACCCCTCAGCTCCATTAAATACCTCCCACGTAGCGGAGGCCCACTCCTGTGCATTAAGGTCGCATGTAACACATGCTCTACAGCACGCTACTAGCCTGGGTTGGCCATATTATAGCCAAATAGGTGTTACATTTGGCGCCCAACGTGCTTTTTAGATCAATATATTTGATTTATTTAATCCGGAGCCATTGCCTTGAGGGGACTGAGTAGTTGTGTGTGTCACTTTAAAAATTACTGACAGGCTCTGCCGGACGCATTAGGCAAAAGGCGCCGCAGGCCTGATCGTATTTGCAGTGTACTGATTGGCCGTGGGTTCGGGCTTGTGGATTCTACCCGAGTATTCCCATTGGCCGGTGGACCTGTCCACAAAGTGCTGCTGACTTTGGCGCTCTTTTCCCTGAAATCCCGCGTGAAGCAAGGCTGTTTACGAGATTTCACGGGGGAGGGAGGGGCCTTACGTCACCAGCGCCATTTTTTGTGGAGAGTCTTAGTAGAGAGCGGACGTGCTTATACCAGCTCCTTCTGCAAAGTGGATACAGACCCCCAGCGGCTGCTGCGGGGACATACTATACTGCTCCACAGCTTATACAAAGTGTCTGCGCGGCTGCGCATTCACTGTACAGTACCTCCGGCATTTCATTACACCGCGGCTGCGGGTAAGATTTTCTCCAGAGAGGGGGACTGTAGATATTTCCGCACCGCCAAGCCACATAGTGGGGCGGCTTAAATAGTGCGGCTGGCCATACTAAAATTGTGCCAAATTTTGGGGTGCTGCACCTTGCCCTACGCGGATGCGGGGGACCCGACGGGCGCACCTCAGTTAAAGTTTCTGCGCATCACTCTACTTAGGCCTTGCGGCTGCAGGCCCATGAGTTCAAAGAGACTGCCAGTTACCACCGCGCCCAGCCAAGCCACATAGTGGGGCGGCTCTCATTGGAGCGGGTGGCTGTGCTAAATTCTCCAGTTATTGCCTGAGCGTGCGGCTGCGGCCAGGGTATATTGTGCTGGACTGCTTTCAAAATTAAAGTTGCAAATTTATAACATTAATCCTTGCCCTACCTGCGGCTAGGTAGGGACTGACTGGCAACTAATTATTGATCCCCGGGTGCGTCTCAGGGCTGCAATTGCGGTCTGGAACCAGCTGTTATGGCTGCAGAGTAAATTATTCTTTGGACTCTAGTCCTCTGTATTCTAATATGGCTGATCGCGCCACACCACGCCAGCTTACCCCGGAAATCTTATTTTCCTCAGTGCCCCCACAACGCTATGTGTGGTTGGGTACCTTTGGGGAACGATATGAGGAGGACGGCTCCAGGTGGGTGGAGGCTTATTGCGGCTACTGTTGTCAGGAGATCTCCCAGGCTTGGAAAGACTTGGATGAAAGATGCCCCTACTGTAAAACCAGGTGTTGGACTGAGCCCATGGTCAGGGCCCAAGGTCCTTCCTCAATGATGGGGGCTGGCGCCTCTCCTGAACCACCTAGGCCTGTTACACCTAGGCCAGATCCACCCAGGCCTACTACATTTCATATTAGGCCAAATTTGAAAGAAATCTCTGAAAAACCCCATGCCGGTGGTTTACCTCAGGATGAGGTTTTTCCCCGGGTGGGAGGTGGGTTGGTCTCTAACCGTAGACGGAGACAACCACCACAATTTGGGCACACCCCTAAATGACTGCCAGTTTGCTGATACTTAGGGTGTGACCCTCTGCTCCTTCTTTCCTTCAGTTATTGTCCATAGATATGGACTTGTTCTTCAGTTAAAGTTTGGAACTCTCATTGACCAAGGAGAGACTGTAAAGAATTGTAAATAGTTGGGTGTAACCAAAAAGACTGCTGCGCCCATCCCACTACAACTTCTATTTTCATCTGCCTGAAGGGTAGGACCCCTTGCCTAATCCACACCACGAAGTGCATGTCGAGAGATCCATGAACACTGGGTTTGGGTGGAAGGCCTGGACTTAATAAAGTTGATGGGTGGGATTGTGTCACAGTTTGAATGTTAACCCAATGCAACATTTCTTTACAGCCAAGTATGTGCCTGGGAACCTGGAACAACAGGAGTATTTCCCATGTGTGCACCGGAGTGATCCAACCGGACACTCAAGGTATATGTAAGTCAGTAAAAGTTGCTGTATGTGCCTAACTTTTTCTTCACAGTTACCCAATGTACCCAGGTATACCTCTGGAGGATACCAGAAGCGGATGTTGGTACTGTTTATATTTTTGCACTAAATTCTTGCACTATGTTTATTGCTTGAAAGTGTACTTATGGTTATTTACCATTGCCGGGTCGGAATGGATTCTTCCCCCGGGTGAATGTAGGGACCCATAGGGTTAAGCTCCCTATGGCTTTACTTCCCTACTTTCCCTTATCTGTACTGTTATAGGGCAGACCCCTCTATACTCAGGTTACAGTTATTAAGCTATCCCTTACAGGTTTAGCCCATTTAACCACTCCCCTTGGCAGACTATATAGTGTCTTGCACAAGGAAGTGTTTTCCTCTTTGGCTGCTGATCTGCTACCTGAAGCAGAGCTCCATCGAGCCTGGGTACAGATCCGGCCCAGTAAGCCACTATCCATCCAAATTAAGTCGGGGACAGGGCCCCGTGAATGAGGAAAAGACAGTATAGCAGCATATTTCATAGCACCCTCTAGAAGTGGTGAGTTCAGACAGAATTATACAGAAAGAGCAGCCATTTGCTCCATCCAGGATAATAGCAAAGGAGTAGTCTTCCTAACAGGCATTACTGGCCTTAGATTAGGGACACAGAAGTGCTAGGGAAATAGGTTAGCAAATATGCCTTGCCCTAACCTCCAAAAGAGCATGGGACTATGCCGGTGAGCTTTCCTACCTATCACACTGTTGTTGTTCTACCTGCCCAACCTCTTGATGAGAAGGGATACACAGGGGAGCATCATATTTCTGCTATTCATCCATCTTTACCATCAATTGTATAACTGCATACTGTGTACCATCTATTAAGTGAGTATCGAAATACCCTGATTACCTTTGTCTTGGACAAATAAAGTATTACCCAGTTCATCCATAAGAATCCTCTGGCGTCCATTTCTATCTATTGCACCACACTACTTCAGCTAGTTGTAGTTCAACAACCCCTCAGCTCCATTAAATACCTCCCACGTAGCGGAGGCCCACTCCTGTGCATTAAGGTCGCATGTAACACATGCTCTACAGCACGCTACTAGCCTGGGTTGGCCATATTATAGCCAAATAGGTGTTACATGTATATAAGTTTTTCTTCAACCTCCATAGAGAACTAGGTGGAACCTACAAATGATCCCATTGGCACAGAGACACAGGTGCATCATGGGTACAGGTACATATAAACTAGTGCTGCCCTATTATACACAGTTTATTACAGGATATCAATACAAACAAGCTTTAGCTCAGTATTTAGACATAACTTGTTTACAACAGACCCCCAAATATTCCCATATCCCCATCCCCCAAAATATCAGCTCAGGAGATAATTGGGGCTTTTTCCAACCAAAACACATTCTGAATTCTCTCCTTCTACAAATGACTCTCTCTAACACTCACATTACACTGACCAAAGCAAAGGGGTGCCATGCAGCCTGGGGGTGCCATGCAGCCTGGGGGTGCCATGCAGCCTGGGGGTGCCATGCAGCCTGGGGGTGCCATGCAGCCTGGGGGTGCCATGCAGCCTGGGGGTTCCATACACAGCCTTTTTATAATAGTGAGACACAAACTCTGAGCTCAGTGTCAGTCACTTTGCATCCTGGGAAGGAACATAGTGTTTGTGCAGAGGTTCCCCTGTACATGTTGTTCTGCCTATACACCTACTGGCACAGTTTGGCCTCTCCCCGTGTGTAATGCACACACAGCCCCCATGCAACTGCTTCATAAACACTTTGACAGAAGTTATTGGGCTGTGTGTGTGGGTGTATATAAAAGCCCCAGTGCTAAAGCTAGTAATATTCTGTATCTTAGCCCTGGGGGGGAGTGTAAGGGGCAGATACAGTCACTGTGTTACATACAGAGAAACCTTTCCAATGGGGCAGTTTATTCCCAGAGGGGCTGTTTGTAACAGCAAAGTGACTGGAACTTTTGTCACAGCTTCTGCCTCTGTTTCCAACCTTTGTAACTTATATTTGTTACACAGCTCAGTATTTGGGATCATTACAAGGGGGAAAGAAAAGTCCCACAATAAGGATTCAGCTAAAGTCTCGCCCCAAGCTCAAAGTGCCAGAGCAGGACTTCAGTTATTTAGGGAGCAGCCAGACAGGACTGTGATTGGTTGGCCTGTATGCATGTAGGGAACAGGCAGAGACTAGAGCAAGCAGGCAGGGGAAAGAAGAATATTGGGAGTCGCTCCCTAAGCTCAGTGACATCAGCCAAGAGCAGACTGAGCATGTGCAGTAGTTGGGCAAAAGATGGAGAGCTACTGTGGGCATCTTCAGGGGCATGGGGCTTTATTTCTATAGAGCTTTGGGGATGTTGGGCTGGTACAGGGGCTCAAACACACAGATAAACATGTAGGGACCCATAGGGTTAAGCTCCCTATGGCTTTACTTCCCTACTTTTCCTTATCTGTACTGTTATAGGGCAGACCCCTCTATACTCAGGTTACAGTTTCTTAAGCTATCCCTTACAGGTTTAGCTGATTTAACCACTCCCCTTGGCAGACTATATAGTGCCTTGCACAAGGAAGTGTTTTTCTCTTTGGCTGCCGGGCTGCTACCTGAAGCAGGGCTCCACTGAGCCTGGGTACAGATCTGGCCCAGTAGCCACCTATTCATCCAAATTAAGTCGGGGACAGGGCCCCGTGAATGAGGAGAAGACAGTATAGCAGCATATTTCATAGCACCCTCTAGTAGTGGTGAGTACAGACAGAATTATATAGAAAGAGCAGCCATTTGCTCCATCAAGGATAATAGCAAAGGAGTAGTCTTCCTAACAGGCATTACTGGCCTTAGCTTAGGGACACAGAAGTGCTAGGGAAATAGGTTAGCAAATATGCCTTGCCCTAACCTCCAAAAGAGCATGGGACTATGCCGGTGAGCTTTCCTACCTATCACACTGTTGTTGTTCTACCTGCCCAATCCTCTTGATGAGAAGGGATACACAGGGGAGCATCATACTTCTGCTATTGATCCGAATTACATCAATTGTATAACTGCATACTGTATAACATCTATTAAGTGAGTATTGAAATACCCTGCATACCTTTGTCTTGGACAAATAAAGTATTATCCAGTTCATCCATAAGAATCCTCTGGCGTCCATTTCTATCTATTGCACCACACTACCCCAGCTAGTTGTAGTTTAACAACACCCTCAGCTCCATTATCTACCTCCCACGTAGCGGAGGCCCACTCCTGTGCATTAAGGTCGCATGTAACACATGCTCTACAGCACGCTACTAGCCTGGGTTGGCCATATTATAGCCAAATAGGTGTTACAAACATTTCTAGCCATAGTCTTTTTTAGGCTTTAGTTGTCCTGTATAGTATTGTGAACTGCAATGTATTCAAGTACCCTATCCCTTATTACCCCTTCCAAAAGTTTTCCTATTACTGATGTCAGACTAACAGGCCTATAGTTTTCTGTACCCTGCTTTATTTGCCCCCCTGTACCTGATGAAAGCCCCAGCTGCCCCAGCTAACTTGAATGCCCTAAAAGCACGTTTTTTCTTACCAACCTTGACAATAACACTTTTATTCAGCCATAAAGGTTTTGCTTTGCGATGCCTCTCCTTGCTTACAAGGGGGATATACTGTTGTGTATACCTACAAAGCAATGTTATAAAGATGTTCCATTTTCCTTCTGTGTCTAACCCCATGAAAAGCCTTTCCCAGCTGACACATTGCAGAGATGCCCTTATACTGGCACAGTCTGCACGTCTGAGCGTTTAGTTACTCCCTTATAGAGCTGTCTCTGCAGCATTATCCCAAAGGAGACCATGTTGGGATCACTGTTCCCCAAATGCCCCCCCCACACAAATGTTAGAGATAAGTTAATTATTATTAGAAATCACCAGGTCCAAAATAGCGTCATTCCTAGTGGGTTCTTGAACCACCTGAAATAAAAAGTTACCATTTAGCATAGTTACAAACCTACTAGCTGTTTCTGACTTAGCCCCCCCATTACCCCAGTCAGTGCCGGATAATTAAAGTCCCCCATAATAACAACTTGACCCAGTTTTGAAGCCTCCTCCATTTGCAACAATAGCTGGGCCTCATCCCCCTCATCTATACGGGGGGTTTATAGCATACACCAATGATCATTTTCTTTGTGACCTTCAGCCCTACTGAAATTTCTACCCAAAGAGATTCAACGTTTTCATTGGTAATGTCTTTATTACATGGCTTTAAGTCTGACTTTACATAAAGACAAACCCCTCCCCCCTTTTTAATCTCTCTGTCCCTCCTAAAAAGTGTATAACCATTTAAATTCCCCGCCCAGTCACATTTATCATCCCACCAGGTCTCAGTGATACCAATTAAATCATAATTTTCAATACATGCAATAGCCTGCAGCTCCCCTAATTTACCCGACAAGCTACGCGCATTACCCAGCATGCAGCGGAGATTATTACTTCTCCCCCTGATGTTACATTAGCTAACGGAGAGTTAGAGCTAAGGTGAATATGAGACTGTTTTCCTTGTAACGGAAACTCCTTATCTGATAAACTATATGCCCCCCTCACTCCTCCCCCACAACCCTTTGCTAGTCCCACTGCCCCCCCTACACTAGCTTTCCCATAAAACTCTAGCTCACCCACCCCCCTTGTCTAGTTTAAACACTCCTCCAGCCCCTTAACCATTCTCTCCCCTAGCACAGCAGACCCCCTTCCATTGAGGTGCAATCTGTCACAGCTGTATAGATTGTACCCCAAGGAAAAGTCAGCCCAGTGCTCTAGGAACCCAAACCCTTCCTTCCTACACCAAGACTTTAGCCAGGCATTTAGCTCCCTAAGCTCCCGCTGTCTCCCTAAACTAGCACGCGGCACCGGCAAAACTTCGGAAAAAATGACATTGGAGGACCTTTCCTTAATCTTAGAGCCTAGATCCCTGAACTCTCTCTTTAAGGTCCCCCACCTACCGTTCATTTTGTCGTTAGTACCGATATGTACCAAGACAGCCGGGTCATGCCCAGCCCCTCCCAATAATGTGTCGACCCGATCAACCACATGCCGAACCCTGGCACCAGGAAGACAGCAAACTGTTCGGTTGAAGCGATCCACTTGACAGATTACCCTGTCCACTTTCCTAATGATTAAATCCCCTATAACCATCTGTTTAGGCCTAGCTCTGCTCTCCTCCCCACCACTACTAGAGAAACTGGTCT
Source organism: Xenopus tropicalis (assembly GCF_000004195.4). Taxonomy (NCBI): domain Eukaryota; kingdom Metazoa; phylum Chordata; class Amphibia; order Anura; family Pipidae; genus Xenopus; species Xenopus tropicalis. The sequence goes on from NC_030685.2 coordinate 854,859, forward strand.
CCCGGCTGTTAGAGAGATCAGCCTCATCTAGAACCGCCAATCCAGAGTTCTACTCCCATCTTCTTCACACAATCTGGCAAATCTGTTGGGATGCGCAAACCCTGGCGCAGCCTCCCTCTTCCTTTTCCCCACACTAGATTGTCTAACTGTCACCCAGCTTACTGCCTTTTATTTTCCCTGCTTGGTTTTGAAAACAACCAAGGCCTTAATGGACCAAGCCAATTAGATCTGGTGTTGAGATCAGACCCCAAGGCACTTTTTGGGTGCTACAAAATGTACCATAGGAAGGACAAAAAGGACAGAGATCTGCAAGAGGGGAATTATATCCTACACATTATATAGAGGGAACAATATCATTTAGCAAGTTTTTGAACAGAATTGAATCATTTGCACAAATTGAGCCAAAAATAGTTGCACACCCACATTTATAGGGGCCGGGGGGGGGGCACTGGTGTTACCCCTGTAATAGGAGTAAATCTCATTGCCTTCCCACAGCTACTCAGCAATATTCACAGTATTATACAGGGACTCACCTGTTATCTGTAAGGCCCCAGTGCCAATCTCTATGGGCTGTGCCAGGCTGGGATGTGCCACTCTGCACACAATTTCTGCCCCTTGGTGGGAAAGTATAGATGGGATGAAGGGAAAATACTCAGTACTGATATATGTGCCACATGGGGCCCTTCCTGGTTTATTCTCAGCCCTGTAATTCTGTGTGTGGGGAGGGGAGATCAGCTCTTCATGCCCAGTCTTCCTTAGTGCCCAGGTAACTGTCAGGGCATTGGGGAAATAGTCAGAGATATCCCACCGCAGTGTCGCCTCTCTGCCCTGTGTAAGGGTTGGTATGGGCTGCACTGCCACCTGGGGGCGCCATGGGAAACCTGCAAATCGGACAAAAAAGGTTAAACCCTGTGCCAGTCAGATTTCTGTGGAAATAGACAGATGCCAGGCATAAAGGAATCCCAGTCATATAGAGCAGGAGTAAAATGAAGCACCTCCCCACTTATGCAGTTTGATTTCTGCATGAACAGCATTAATTATTAATTATTGTCAGGGATAAACAAATCTCTGTGCCAGTATGAGGGTTACCTGGGTCTCTGGGGCTGATCTCGCTGGATTCAGATGCCCCCGTGGCCGGGTGGTTCCAGGTGACACAGAACTTACAGTCTGGGAGTCGGAGCAGATTCTCAGGTACCGAACATGAACTTGTAACATTAAAGGTTTGGTCAGAATTATTCTGGTACTGAGGTTCTGAGTGTAGGTTTCTTTGCTGTGACCCAGTCAGGCAGGTCCATGTGAGTTCTATGGGTTTGGGATAAAAGTTCTGCAGGCTGAGGGTACAGAGAGCTTCCCCTGTATCAGACAGAGACCATTGCACTGGGATTGGCTGCTTGGGGGCCGCTGGGAGGGGAAAGGAAAGAAATGTAGGTTACAGGGCTAATCTCCCCCCTTATTATATCAGTGCGACTCACTCAATAATCTCCTCCTCCTCCTCATCCTCATTCCTCACATATAATGGTGCTGTGCGCCTCTCTATCCCCCCCCCAGGCTGGGATGTGCCACTCTGTAGGTCAGTGGGTGCCAGTGGGTTATTAGGGGGTACTCACCCCTCACATATAATGGTGCTGTGCGCCTCTCTATCCCCTCCCCCAGGCTGGGATGTGCCACTCTGTAGGTCAGTGGGTGCCAGTGGGTTATTAGGGGGTACTCACCCCTCACATATAATGGTGCTGTGCCTCTCTATCCCCCCCCAGGCTGGGATGTACCACTCTGTAGGTCAGTGGGTGCCAGTGGGTTATTAGGGGGTACTCACCCCTCACATATAATGGTGCTGTGCCTCTCTATCCCCTCCCCCAGGCTGGGATGTGCCACTCTGTAGGTCAGTGGGTGCCAGTGGGCTATTAGGGGGTACTCACCCCTCACATATAATGGTGCTGTGCCTCTCTATCCCCTCCCCCAGGCTGGGATGTGCCACTCTGTAGGTCAGTGGGTGCCAGTGGGCTATTAGGGGGTACTCACCCCTCACATATAATGGTGCTGTGCCTCTCTATCCCCCCCAGGCTGGGATGTGCCACTCTGTAGGTCAGTGGGTGCCAGTGGGTTATTAGGGGGTACTCACCCCTCACATATAATGGTGCTGTGCCTCTCTATCCCCCCCAGGCTGGGATGTGCCACTCTGTAGGTCAGTGGGTGCCAGTGGGTTATTAGGGGGTACTCACCCCTCACATATAATGGTGCTGTGCCCCTCTCTATCCCCTCCCCCAGGCTGGGATGTACCACTCTGTAGGTCAGTGGGTGCCAGTGGGTTATTAGGGGGTACTCACCCCTCACATATAATGGTGCTGTGCCTCTCTATCCCCTCCCCCAGGCTGGGATGTGCCACTCTGTAGGTCAGTGGGTGCCAGTGGGTTATTAGGGGGTACTCACCCCTCACATATAATGGTGCTGTGCCTCTCTATCCCCTCCCCCAGGCTGGGATGTGCCACTCTGTAGGTCAGTGGGTGCCAGTGGGCTATTAGGGGGTACTCACCCCTCACATATAATGGTGCTGTGCCTCTCTATCCCCCCCAGGCTGGGATGTGCCACTCTGTAGGTCAGTGGGTGCCAGTGGGTTATTAGGGGGTACTCACCCCTCACATATAATGGTGCTGTGCCTCTCTATCCCCTCCCCCAGGCTGGGATGTGCCACTCTGTAGGTCAGTGGGTGCCAGTGGGTTATTAGGGGGTACTCACCCCTCACATATAATGGTGCTGTGCCTCTCTATCCCCTCCCCCAGGCTGGGATGTGCCACTCTGTAGGTCAGTGGGTGCCAGTGGGCTATTAGGGGGTACTCACCCCTCACATATAATGGTGCTGTGCCTCTCTATCTCCCCCCCAGACTGGGATGTTGCACTTGGTGGGTCAGTATTTATAGGACTCCCCCACCCAATACAAGAGTTGCTGCCCTGTACTTACCCCAGACAGACAATGGGCCGCTGCTCTTCTCTATGGGTTCCTGTAGAATGGGATGTGCCACTCTGCAGATAAATTCTGCCCCATGTTCCTCACTCAGGGATGGAGAGAAAGCCAAACGTGCCGTACAGGTGAGAGTCCGATCCGCCTGGTACTGGTGTATGAGATCTGGGATCTTGTACCTCCCTTTCCCAGTAACAGGAACCAGATCTTCCTTCCCCTTCTCCTTATACCAAGTGACAGTGAGTTTATCAGGGAAATACCCAGAGATGGGACAGAGTATTTCTACCTCAGTGCCCACATACAGATCAGGAGTGAGTATCTCTGCCATTACTGGGCGCCAGGGGAAATCTGCGGAATGAACAGGAATCATGTTGGAACTGTCTCAAATGTCTCATCATCATTACCCAGAATCCATTTCCCCCATAAATCCCACCTGTACACATTACACAGACCCCTTACCATGTGGGTGAATCTCTGCATTCCCAGTCTGCCCCGTAGGTTTATGGTTCCAGGTCACTGTCACTGGGAGACTGAGACTGTTTAATGGGATTGTGGCCTCACTCACAGCAGTAAATGTCTCATCATCATTAACCTGAATCACTTTCTGGGATGGAATTATCTCTCGGGGGTGATTGTGGGACCTGGTTCTGACCCATTCTATATGAATATCTTTGGGGTAGAAGCCCCTGACAGTCAGAGAGCAGACAATCTCCTTCCCTGAGTCACTGATGGAGAATCTCACAGGCTCGGGGGCCCCGGGCGCCACTGAAATAGAAAATAAAGACCAGGAGGTGATTGGCTGATGGATCATTGCTTTTCTACAAATATATATTTTTAATCAGTTACATTCTTTCCTTTCCCCTATGTGTATCCCCCCCTACATGCACGGCACAATATGGGAAAACTGGGAGAGAGTTAAGACCAAGATGTTCCAACTGAAACTGTTTTCCTTAAAATATAGGACTCGGCACAAACTTTGCTTTTTATTGTTAATATTTCTTTTTTTTATTTCCCTGTTGGTTTTGAAAGCAACCGAGGCCTTAATGGACCAATCCAATTAGATCTGGTGTTGAGATCAGACCCCAAAGCTTATTGTGGGTGCTACACAATGTACCATAGGAAGTACATAAAGGACAGAGATCTGCAATAGGGGAATTATATCCTACACATTATATATAGGGAACAATATCATTTAGCAAGTTTTTGAACAGAATTGGACCCAAAAATAGTTGCACACCCACATTTATAGGGGCCGGGGGGGCACTGGTGTTACCCCTGTAATAGGAATAAATCTCATTGCCTTCCCACAGCTACTCAGCAATATTCACAGTATTAAACAGGGACTCACCTGTTATCTGTAAGGCCCCAGTGCCAATCTCTATGGGCTGTGCCAGGCTGGGATGTGCCACTCTGCACACAATTTCTGCCCCTTGGTGGGAGAGTATAGATGGGATGAAGGGAAGATACTCAGTACTGATATATGTGCCATTTTGGGCCCTTCCTGGTTTATTCTCAGCCCTGTAATTCTGTGTGTGGGGAGGAGAGATCGGCTCTTCATGCCCAGTCTTCCTTAGTGCCCAGGTAACTGTCAGGGCATTGGGGAAATAGCCAGAAATATCCCACCGCAATGTCGCCTCTCTGCCCAGTGTAAGGGTTGGTATGGGCTGCACTGCCACCTGGGGGCGCCATGGGAAACCTGCCAACAGGGAAAGGGAAGGTTAGAACTTGTGTTAATTACATTTCTTTGGAATAAAGAACCTTTATTTACTAAACAAAACATGATTGGGTCTCTATGTGCTGTGACTGTACTGGAGTCTCTGTATCAGTGAGTTACAGTATGAGGGTTACCTGGGTCTCTGGGGCAGATCTCGCTGGATTCAGATGCCCCCGTGGCCGGGTGGTTCCAGGTGACACGGATCTTACAGTCTGGGAGTCGGAGCAGATTCTCAGGTACCGAACATGAACTTGTAACATTAAAGGTTCGGTCAGAATTATTCTGGTACTGAGGTTCTGAGTGTAGGTTTGTTTGCTGTGACCCAGTCAGGCAGGTCCATGTGAGTTCTATGGGTTTGGGATAAAAGTTCTGCAGGCTGAGGGTACAGAGAGCTTCCCCTGTATCAGACAGAGACCATTGCACTGGGATTGGCTGCTTGGGGGCCGCTGGGAGGGGAAAGAAAGCAAAAACAAGCGAATTAGTTGGAGCAATTAATATCTTGTTTATATTCTGTATGGCAACTCCCCCCCATGCCAGAAATCCCTGCCATAAAGCAAAGCAGAACTTGGCTATGGAATGTTCCCATCAGGCTACACACAGTCCCATAATCCCCTGGGTCACTTCTCACCGTTAAACTGTCGGGTCCTAGTGCTTCTCTCTATGGGCCGCTCCAGGCTGGGATGTTCCACCCTACAGATGAATTCCAGATCTTCCTCTGCACGTGAGGAGGATGATGGGAGAGACAGTTGGGCTGTGTAGGTATAAGTATTATCATTCCTTCTCTCTGGGGCCATATCTGGGATCTGGTACTTCCCATACTTAGATACAGGGATCACTTGGGGATCCCTTCCCTTTCTCTTCTCCATCCAACTCACAGTCAGAGCATCAGGGAAGTACGGAGAAACCTTACAGCGCAGATTGGTTGGCTGGTCCCGGATCCAGATAAACTGGGAAATCTCTTCAATGGTCGGGCGCCAGGGGAAATCTGAGGGGGATAAACACAAGTGTAAATACTATTAAAGGGGAACTATCATGAATGGGAACCTGCTTAACTTGGCTCAGTTCTGACAGACAGAGTAGGAGGGTCCAACCATTCTTGACTGACATCTAAAGTCCAACCCCCATCTGCCCATCTTTCCAGTCTGATAGAAAACCTGGAAAAGACATTGGAGAATGTTTAAAAATTCAACCCAATTCCCCCTCACATTGTCTGACACTTCACTGTCTTCTCACCCACCTGAGTCACTAACAAACACCTTTATATCTTGGTTATTCTGACTTGAATACACTCACGAGCAGGCACATGTAGCCAATATCTGCTTAAAAGTACAAGACTACATTTTCTCACATTTTTAGGGGGATATCGGCTACATGTGCCTGCACGCGAGTGTATTCACGTCATATGGGTGCAGGTACAGGTAAGAGGATTTTTATGCTTAGGGGCGTATTCTCGGCAAGCATTTTCTGGCTTGCCGAGAATACGAGCCGTGTGGCATTAGCTTTAGAATACAGGGACTGGCTATTGCAGAGTGAGTGCCACACACTGACCAGGGGGACTGATTAGACTCAGCCGGCCAATCAAAAAGCCTGAAAGCCTGGCCAGTCAGCCTACAGGAGAGCTCTGACTGAGAGACATTGGGGCTGATTCACTAAAGGTCATTAACACTTAACGCATAGTTTTATTCATTTCATTTTTAGTCATTTTGCATGTGTTACTACTCATATCACATGCGCAAAAATCCTGATTATCGCAAAGCGTTATTCCCATCGCATTGAGGTTGTTATTGAATAGAAATAATACTAACGCGTAATTCACAGACATATTTGAAGCATTAAAAGCATAGAATGTGGCGATAATTGCTGTGAAACTTAACTCCTCGCAGGAGTAGGCATTACTAAACAACATGGCAGCTGGTGATTGGCTGTGGGGACAACATGGAGTTTGCAGTGGGATTTTTTCAAGTATGTGATCTTCCTAGGGTGATGCAGCCTCCAGTTTTTAGGGAAATGGTCATTTTCAGAAAGTAATGGTTACGTGCATAATAGCAAGTGCTAATATCGCGTGCTACGAAATAACACATAAATATATTTCATGGTTTAAAATAACACTTAAATATATGTCATTGCCAGATAAATAATGCAAAGAACATATCTTCTTAAAGGAGAAAGAAAGGTACAAACTCAGTAGCTTTAACAGAAAGGTCTGTGTAAATACAGCCATAAGCACTCACAGAAACTTCTCTGTCAAAAGATTTCTTGTGTCTGTAATTCCTGTGCCACAGACATGCAGCTCTCTCCTCTCTCCTGCTCCCCCCTCCCTCAAGAATGCTAAGAACTCCCTCCCCCACTTAGGAATGTGGATCTGAGCCAATCAGCAGGAAGCTTCCTCATAGTCTTACTAACTGAGCATGTTCACTTGGTCTGGGTGTCGGTGCAGGAGTGAGGCATTATGGGAACTTTCTCTACACAGCTCAGCGTTTTTTCCCTATGAGGCTTCTGATCATCTGAATGGGAGAAATATAGGGAGACATAAGGGCACTATTGAGAGAACTGAGGGTATGTCTGCAGCTTGGGATTAACCCTTTATCAGCCTTTCCTTCTCCTTTAATTCAGACAAGTGCCTTTAAGTGAATCAATTGTTAATTCTCAAAATATAAGAAGTGATAATATTTTCAACGCATGCTATAAATAGCACTCATTTTTTCGGAGTTTAAAGAATGGGCCCCATAGAGAGGTGTCTGTGAATCCAACATACAGAAGTCTATGTGCCTATACACACACAGTTGCATGTGCAGAAGGCTGTAATATTGCTGAAATTGATGTTGCACTGGTCACTGGTATGGGGGAAATCTCTTTTATATGCTTTTGTGTATACTTTACTGTTATATGCATAAATGCAGCTTCATCAGCCACCATTCCCTTTGCACATGTTTGCTGTTGAGGGGTGTGGCCTCATGACATGCAACAGCAAATCAACTTTCCCTCTGCCCTGTCACTCACACATTTCTGCGTCACGGACGCGCCCCCGGGAGCTGGAGATACAGGAGAGTGGGGGATGGGAGGCTGAATTAATAATTAGACATAACTCTGTAACAGTACAACATTTTTAAAAGCTATAAATTGTCAAAATGTTTGTCTAGACTTTATATTTTTAATATTATAAAAACATTTTTCATGATAGTTCCCCTTTAATGCTTTATATTTCTATTGGAAAACAAGAATCAACTTTGGTTTCATGTGTAGATATCAAGGCTCCCTCCCCAGGTACTACCTGCTCTGTAACCATAAAATAACATCTTAGCTGCCAGTATGAACTGGAAAAGACAAGACACTGACCCTACTCATTTTATAGCCAGAGAACTGCAAAGAGAGATTCTCACCACTGATTGGTTGGATTAATCTGTATCAGTCCTTTTCTTTTATGTTCTCCTTGTTCCACTTAACTGGGTTTGTATTATATACTCAATTATATAGATTAGTGTTTCATATCTCAGGACTCACTTATAACCCTCATTACCAGGTGTAAGTTGGCTATTGGGATTCTCAGGGTGGCACGGGTGCCTATCTGCCCATTCTGCACTAAGGTGTGTGGGTTACCAGTGGCTTCACAGGAATAACCAGAGCTGAGTAGAATTCACTTTATACTGTAGGGCAGCGCTGTCCAACTGGCGGCCCGCCAGGCTGTATACTGCGGCCCGCGACACTGTGGCCAAATCTGAACTGTCTAGGCTGTGCGCGCACCTCCCCTAACTAATCTGATTACCAAACAGGCAGCCTGTGCGTCTCCACATTGAGCACTGTCTCCCGCGCCTTCAGTAAAGTCTCCCTGCTTGATCCAGTCAGTCTCCTCCGTGCTGATAGGACGGCCAGATGTGACGTCACAAGCCCCGCCCCCTCGCGGCACAAGTCCCGCCCCCCGCAGGTCCCGTTGTATTTGGCAACTTTCCCTGCGGCTGCGCGATCGTCATCCAGTCTTTTACCACCTGCCATCTGCTGCCTCAACTTGGTCCCTAAACTTGCTGCCAATGCCTGCATCATACTACCAGAGCCTGCCCTAAAACTGGTGAGCCTAACTGCAGAAGTAATGATTTTTAGTGCAATACCCAGAGCACATGGGACAAATCTGGGCCAGAAGTCAGTGAACCAGTTGTGGGTTCCTATTACATTTCAATGCTGGAGGTCAGTGTTCAATTTGATACAGGAGTACCAGTTGTTGCTGAGGGTTATTGTACCATTTTATGTGGGTTTAATGTGCCTTTTAATGAGTACTGTAAAATGTTTCCTTGTGTATAAATGTTGAGGATTATTCTGGTCTATATCAATCTATTGTGCTACTAAACCTGTAAAATTTTGTTTTGTAGTTTTGTATGTATGTATGTATGTATAACTTTATTTAGAAAGCACTACAAGGATACACAGGGCTGTACAATTTTACAACAGAGAAACTTACACAAAGGGAGGACAAGTATTATAATAAATACAATAAATAAGTGTAAATACACAGTGCAATGTGGTATAATTTACGGTAGGAAGGAGGTCTCTGTCCTGTAGAGCTTACAATCTAAGTGCATGTATAAATATTTTGGGGTCCCACTGATCACTGAATCTCCTGTATTAGGGCACTATGCTAATCTGCACATAGTTAAGGCAATATTTTCAAGATAAATACAGAGGGTGCTGGAGTGACTTCTTGACACTTCAAAATGCTGTTTTTTTGTGCTAGAGTAGAGGAAGCAATATACCATAATCTGGCATGGAAGAATGTATGCACTACTATGGCTTCACTTTGATGCCAGTGGTACACCTGTTCTGTTTCTGGTCTTTGAGTTTGTAGCAGTGCTGTGCTAGTGTATGTACCAGGCATTCTCTTACTGCTTTGTCAGCATATCTACCTACAGTAGGTGTCACTAGTGCATAGGTCCCCAGTTTGTGAATAAATGCTCCCAAAATACATTAATTTAGCTCTATGTGTCATTTTGACAATTCTTGCAATTTATTTATTGATTTTCTATTTTACACTATGAAATGGGGAGCTTGTACTTTGCAGCAGAGGCAGGAGAAAAACACATTCTTACCTGTGCGCTCAGGGTCGGACTGGGCCACCGGGACACCAGGAAAAATCCTGGTGGGCCCCGGCGGCCCAGTCCGACCTTTGCCAGCGCTCCCCCTACTGACTGTTCCTCCCCTGACGCGTTCAATTTATACGCGCTCAGGGAGGACATCGGGTGGGGGCCCCTGGGGGGGTAGGGGACACGGCTGGCTGGGGCACCTGCAGGGCCCCCCGGTGGGCCCTGCACCCCAAGTCAGACCCTGTGTGCGCTAGCTCCCTCTCTGCAGTTTCTACAGATGCCAGCATGTGTGTTGTCTAAAAATGGGTGTGGCAAAGGGGTGTGTCTTGATAAGAGGGTGTGGCTTTTACATACATGGGCGAAGTCAACATTTGACTACCAATATCGGCTCCCTGCCACGTAGGTCAAACAAATTCCGGCCCTCGGTACCACAGAAGTTGGACAGCACTGCTGTAGGGAATACAGACACTGATATGGGGGGGTCTAACTACAGAACTTGTGGGGCCGGTAACTTCTATAAACACAATTCTGACTTATTCCCAGGGGGCAGGGCCTAAATGCAGTATATTCAGTCTGATAAATTACATTTAAACCAATAAATCCTATAAACCTTATACTCTAACAGTCTAACCCAATAAAGAATATTATTCCTCACTGCTAAGCACATGGAAAAAAGCATAAAACACAAGCGGCACCAGATGGACCTTGTTTCAGCCCATAATTCCCCCATGTGGGCTCACTGTACCTGGGTCTCGCAGTGACATTTCCCTGGATTCCTCCTCATTCATTGCCTGGTGTTTCCATTTTACTTTTACTCTAAACTCTGGGTCATTAAAGAGACTCCCAGGAACTGTACATGTGCTCTCCATGTCGTACGTCCCATCATCATTGTCCTTATATTTCTCCTCTGATGGTTTTGTCTCTTGTGATTGGCCGGATCCATAGCTCCAAGTGATGGGAATCTCCTTGGGGTAAAAGCTCAGCACAAACAGGGAGCAGAGAACCTCCCCGGAGGCACTAATGGAGAGCTTTATGGGCTGCATGACCTGGGGTTTGGCTGGAAGGGAAACACAAGAGATAATTGGTATAAGGAACCCCATCTTGATAGGTCCAAGGAATGAAAAGCTTATTGGGGTAAAAGCTCAGCACAAACAGGGAGCAGAGAACCTCCCCAGAGGCACAAATGGAGAGCTTTATGGGCTGTATGACCTGGGGTTTGGCTGGAAGGATAATGTATGTTACAATGATTAGATTGGGAACCATAGGAAAAACTAGAAAACTAACAGAAAGCTTATATCTAGTATAAATAAATCAAAAGCAACTGGACTTGTTAAGTAATCATTGAAGACGTTTCACTACTCATCCGAGCAGCTTCTTCAGTTCAACTGACTGGTATGGGAAGTCCTCAGCATATATACTCTTCCACTAATCCAATCACAATGGCACTGTGTAACTCTTCCACTAATCCAATCCCAATGGCACTGTGTAACTCTTCCACTCATCCAATCCCAATGGCACTGTGTAACTCTTCCACTAATCCAATCACAATGGCACTGTGTAACTCTTCCACTAATCCAATCCCAATGGCACTGTGTAACTCTTCCACTAATCCAATCACAATGGCACTTTGTAACTCTTCCACTAATCCAATCCCAATGGCACTGTGTAACTCTTCCACTCATCCAATCCCAATGGCACTGTGTAATTCTTCCACTCATCCAATCGCAATGGCACTGTGTAACTCTTCCACTAATCCAATCCCAATGGCACTGTGTAACTCTTCCACTAATCCAATCACAGTGGCACTGTGTAACTCTTCCACTAATCCAATCCCAATGGCACTTTGTAACTCTTCCACTAATCCAATCCCAATTGCACTGTGTAATTCTTCCACTCATCCAATCGCAATGGCACTGTGTAACTCTTCCACTAATCCAATGCCAATGGCACTGTGTAACTCTTCCACTAATCCAATCACAATGGCACTGTGTAACTCTTCCACTAATCCAATCACAATGGCACTTTGTAACTCTTCCACTAATCCAATCACAATGGCACTGTGTAACCCTTCCACTAATCTAATCACAATGGCACTTTGTAACTCTTCCACTAATCCAATGCCAATGGCACTTTGTAACTCTTCCACTCATCCAATCACAATGGCACTTTGTAACTCTTCCACTAATCCAATGCCAATGGCACTTTGTAACTCTTCCACTAATCCAATCTCAATGGCACTTTGTAACTCTTCCACTAATCCAATCCCATTGGCACTTTGTAACTCTTCCACTAATCCAATCCCAATGGCACTTTGTAACTCTTCCACTAATCCAATCCCAATGGCACTGTGTAACTCTTCCACTAATCCAATCACAATGGCACTGTGTAACTCTTCCACTAATCCAATCCCAATGGCACTATGTAACTCTTCCACTAATCCAATCACAATGGCACTGTGTAACTCTTCCACTAATCCAATCCCAATGGCACTGTGTAACTCTTCCACTAATCCAATCCCAATGGCACTGTGTAACTCTTCCACTAATCCAATCACAATGGCACTGTGTAACTCTTCCACTAATCCAATCCCAATGGCACTGTGTAACTCTTCCACTAATCCAATCCCAATGGCACTGTGTAACTCTTCCACTAATCCAATCCCAATGGCACTGTGTAACTCTTCCACTAATCCAATCACAATGGCACTGTGTAACTCTTCCACTAATCCAATCCCAATGGCACTGTGTAACTCTTCCACTAATCCAATCCCAATGGCACTGTGTAACTCTTCCACTAATCCAATCCCAATGGCACTGTGTAACTCTTCCACTAATCCAATCCCAATGGCACTTTCTAACTCTTCCACTAATCCAATCCCAATGGCACTGTGTAACTCTTCCACTAATCCAATCCCAATGGCACTTTGTAACTCTTCCACTAATCCAATCCCAATGGCACTTTGTAACTCTTCCACTAATCCAATCCCAATGGCACTGTGTAACTCTTCCACTAATCCAATCACAATGGCACTTTGTAACTCTTCCACTAATCCAATCCCAATGGCACTTTCTAACTCTTCCACTAATCCAATCACAATGGCACTGTGTAACTCTTCCACTAACCCAATCCCAATGGCACTGTGTAACTCTTCCACTAATCCAATCACAATGGCACTTTGTAACTCTTCCACTAATCCAATCACAATGGCACTTTGTAACTCTTCCACTAATCCTATCCCAATGGCACTGTGTAGCTCTTCCACTAATCCAATCACAATGGCACTGTGTAACTCTTCCACTAATCCAATCACAATGGCACTTTGTAACTCTTCCACTAATCCAATCCCAATGGCACTGTGTAACTCTTCCACTAATCCAATCACAATGGCACTTTGTAACTCTTCCACTAATCCAATCACAATGGCACTGTGTAACCCTTCCACTAATCTAATCACAATGGCACTTTGTAACTCTTCCACTAATCCAATGCCAATGGCACTTTGTAACTCTTCCACTAATCCAATCACAATGGCACTTTGTAACTCTTCCACTAATCCAATGCCAATGGCACTTTGTAACTCTTCCACTAATCCAATCTCAATGGCACTTTGTAACTCTTCCACTAATCCAATCCCATTGGCACTTTGTAACTCTTCCACTAATCCAATCCCAATGGCACGTTGTAACTCTTACACTAATCCAATCCCAATGGCACTGTGTAACTCTTCCACTAATCCAATCCCAATGGCACTGTGTAACTCTTCCACTAATCCAATCCCAATGGCACTGTGTAACTCTTCCACTAATCCAATCCCAATGGCACTGTGTAACTCTTCCACTAATCCAATCCCAATGGCACTGTGTAACTCTTCCACTAATCCAATCACAATGGCACTGTGTAACTCTTCCACTAATCCAATCCCAATGGCACTGTGTAACTCTTCCACTAATCCAATCCCAATGGCACTGTGTAACTCTTCCACTAATCCAATCACAATGGCACTGTGTAACTCTTCCACTAATCCAATCCCAATGGCACTGTGTAACTCTTCCACTAATCCAATCCCAATGGCACTGTGTAACTCTTCCACTAATCCAATCACAATGGCACTGTGTAACTCTTCCACTAATCCAATCCCAATGGCACTGTGTAACTCTTCCACTAATCCAATCCCAATGGCACTTTCTAACTCTTCCACTAATCCAATCCCAATGGCACTGTGTAACTCTTCCACTAATCCAATCCCAATGGCACTTTGTAACTCTTCCACTAATCCAATCCCAATGGCACTTTGTAACTCTTCCACTAATCCAATCCCAATGGCACTGTGTAACTCTTCCACTAATCCAATCACAATGGCACTTTGTAACTCTTCCACTAATCCAATCCCAATGGCACTTTCTAACTCTTCCACTAATCCAATCACAATGGCACTGTGTAACTCTTCCACTAACCCAATCCCAATGGCACTGTGTAACTCTTCCACTAATCCAATCACAATGGCACTTTGTAACTCTTCCACTAATCCAATCACAATGGCACTTTGTAACTCTTCCACTAATCCTATCCCAATGGCACTGTGTAGCTCTTCCACTAATCCAATCACAATGGCACTGTGTAACTCTTCCACTAATCCAATCACAATGGCACTTTGTAACTCTTCCACTAATCCAATCCCAATGGCACTGTGTAACTCTTCCACTAATCCAATCACAATGGCACTTTGTAACTCTTCCACTAATCCAATCACAATGGCACTGTGTAACCCTTCCACTAATCTAATCACAATGGCACTTTGTAACTCTTCCACTAATCCAATGCCAATGGCACTTTGTAACTCTTCCACTAATCCAATCACAATGGCACTTTGTAACTCTTCCACTAATCCAATGCCAATGGCACTTTGTAACTCTTCCACTAATCCAATCTCAATGGCACTTTGTAACTCTTCCACTAATCCAATCCCATTGGCACTTTGTAACTCTTCCACTAATCCAATCCCAATGGCACATTGTAACTCTTACACTAATCCAATCCCAATGGCACTGTGTAACTCTTCCACTAATCCAATCCCAATGGCACTGTGTAACTCTTCCACTAATCCAATCCCAATGGCACTGTGTAACTCTTCCACTAATCCAATCACAATGGCACTGTGTAACTCTTCCACTAATCCAATCCCAATGGCACTTTCTAACTCTTCCACTAATCCAATCCCAATGGCACTGTGTAACTCTTCCACTAATCCAATCCCAATGGCACTTTGTAACTCTTCCACTAATCCAATCCCAATGGCACTTTGTAACTCTTCCACTAATCCAATCCCATTGGCACTTTGTAACTCTTCCACTAATCCAATCCCAATGGCACTTTGTAACTCTTCAACTAATCCAATCCCAATGGCACTGTGTAACTCTTCCACTAATCCAATCACAATGGCACTGTGTAACTCTTCCACTAATCCAATCCCAATGGCACTATGTAACTCTTCCACTAATCCAATCACAATGGCACTGTGTAACTCTTCCACTAATCCAATCCCAATGGCACTGTGTAACTCTTCCACTAATCCAATCCCAATGGCACTGTGTAACTCTTCCACTAATCCAATCACAATGGCACTGTGTAACTCTTCCACTAATCCAATCCCAATGGCACTGTGTAACTCTTCCACTAATCCAATCCCAATGGCACTGTGTAACTCTTCCACTAATCCAATCCCAATGGCACTGTGTAACTCTTCCACTAATCCAATCACAATGGCACTGTGTAACTCTTCCACTAATCCAATCCCAATGGCACTGTGTAACTCTTCCACTAATCCAATCCCAATGGCACTGTGTAACTCTTCCACTAATCCAATCCCAATGGCACTGTGTAACTCTTCCACTAATCCAATCCCAATGGCACTTTCTAACTCTTCCACTAATCCAATCCCAATGGCACTGTGTAACTCTTCCACTAATCCAATCCCAATGGCACTTTGTAACTCTTCCACTAATCCAATCCCAATGGCACTTTGTAACTCTTCCACTAATCCAATCCCAATGGCACTGTGTAACTCTTCCACTAATCCAATCACAATGGCACTTTGTAACTCTTCCACTAATCCAATCCCAATGGCACTTTCTAACTCTTCCACTAATCCAATCACAATGGCACTGTGTAACTCTTCCACTAACCCAATCCCAATGGCACTGTGTAACTCTTCCACTAATCCAATCACAATGGCACTTTGTAACTCTTCCACTAATCCAATCACAATGGCACTTTGTAACTCTTCCACTAATCCTATCCCAATGGCACTGTGTAGCTCTTCCACTAATCCAATCACAATGGCACTGTGTAACTCTTCCACTAATCCAATCACAATGGCACTTTGTAACTCTTCCACTAATCCAATCCCAATGGCACTGTGTAACTCTTCCACTAATCCAATCACAATGGCACTTTGTAACTCTTCCACTAATCCAATCACAATGGCACTGTGTAACCCTTCCACTAATCTAATCACAATGGCACTTTGTAACTCTTCCACTAATCCAATGCCAATGGCACTTTGTAACTCTTCCACTAATCCAATCACAATGGCACTTTGTAACTCTTCCACTAATCCAATGCCAATGGCACTTTGTAACTCTTCCACTAATCCAATCTCAATGGCACTTTGTAACTCTTCCACTAATCCAATCCCATTGGCACTTTGTAACTCTTCCACTAATCCAATCCCAATGGCACGTTGTAACTCTTACACTAATCCAATCCCAATGGCACTGTGTAACTCTTCCACTAATCCAATCCCAATGGCACTGTGTAACTCTTCCACTAATCCAATCCCAATGGCACTGTGTAACTCTTCCACTAATCCAATCCCAATGGCACTGTGTAACTCTTCCACTAATCCAATCCCAATGGCACTGTGTAACTCTTCCACTAATCCAATCACAATGGCACTGTGTAACTCTTCCACTAATCCAATCCCAATGGCACTGTGTAACTCTTCCACTAATCCAATCCCAATGGCACTGTGTAACTCTTCCACTAATCCAATCCCAATGGCACTGTGTAACTCTTCCACTAATCCAATCCCAATGGCACTTTCTAACTCTTCCACTAATCCAATCCCAATGGCACTGTGTAACTCTTCCACTAATCCAATCCCAATGGCACTTTGTAACTCTTCCACTAATCCAATCCCAATGGCACTTTGTAACTCTTCCACTAATCCAATCCCAATGGCACTGTGTAACTCTTCCACTAATCCAATCACAATGGCACTTTGTAACTCTTCCACTAATCCAATCCCAATGGCACTTTCTAACTCTTCCACTAATCCAATCACAATGGCACTGTGTAACTCTTCCACTAACCCAATCCCAATGGCACTGTGTAACTCTTCCACTAATCCAATCACAATGGCACTTTGTAACTCTTCCACTAATCCAATCACAATGGCACTTTGTAACTCTTCCACTAATCCTATCCCAATGGCACTGTGTAGCTCTTCCACTAATCCAATCACAATGGCACTGTGTAACTCTTCCACTAATCCAATCACAATGGCACTTTGTAACTCTTCCACTAATCCAATCCCAATGGCACTGTGTAACTCTTCCACTAATCCAATCACAATGGCACTTTGTAACTCTTCCACTAATCCAATCACAATGGCACTGTGTAACCCTTCCACTAATCTAATCACAATGGCACTTTGTAACTCTTCCACTAATCCAATGCCAATGGCACTTTGTAACTCTTCCACTAATCCAATCACAATGGCACTTTGTAACTCTTCCACTAATCCAATGCCAATGGCACTTTGTAACTCTTCCACTAATCCAATCTCAATGGCACTTTGTAACTCTTCCACTAATCCAATCCCATTGGCACTTTGTAACTCTTCCACTAATCCAATCCCAATGGCACATTGTAACTCTTACACTAATCCAATCCCAATGGCACTGTGTAACTCTTCCACTAATCCAATCCCAATGGCACTGTGTAACTCTTCCACTAATCCAATCCCAATGGCACTGTGTAACTCTTCCACTAATCCAATCACAATGGCACTGTGTAACTCTTCCACTAATCCAATCCCAATGGCACTTTCTAACTCTTCCACTAATCCAATCCCAATGGCACTGTGTAACTCTTCCACTAATCCAATCCCAATGGCACTTTGTAACTCTTCCACTAATCCAATCCCAATGGCACTGTGTAACTCTTCCACTAATCCAATCCCAATGGCACTGTGTAACTCTTCCACTAATCCAATCTCAATGGCACTTTGTAACTCTTCCACTAATCCAATCCCATTGGCACTTTGTAACTCTTCCACTAATCCAATCCCAATGGCACTTTGTAACTCTTCCACTAATCCAATCCCAATGGCACTTTCTAACTCTTCCACTAATCCAATCACAATGGCACTGTGTAACTCTTCCACTAATCCAATCCCAATGGCACTGTGTAGCTCTTCCACTAATCCAATCACAATGGCACTGTGTAACTCTTCCACTAATCCAATCACAATGGCACTTTGTAACTCTTCCACTAATCCAATCCCAATGGCACTGTGTAACTCTTCCACTAATCCAATCCCAATGGCACTGTGTAACTCTTCCACTAATCCAATCACAATGGCACTTTGTAACTCTTCCACTAATCCAATCACAATGGCACTGTGTAACTCTTCCACTAATCCAATCACAATGGCACTTTGTAACTCTTCCACTAATCCTATCCCAATGGCACTGTGTAGCTCTTCCACTAATCCAATCCCAATGGCACTGTGTAACTCTTCCACTAATCCAATCACAATGGCACTTTGTAACTCTTCTACTAATCCAATCCCAATGGCACTTTGTAACTCTTCAACTAATCCAATCCCAATGGCACTGAATAACTCTTCCACTAATCCAATCCCAATGGCACTGTGTAACTCTTCCACTAATCCAATCCCAATGGCACTGTGTAACTCTTCCACTAATCCAATCACAATGGCACTGTGTAACTCTTCCACTAATCCAATCACAATGGCACTTTGTAACTCTTCCACTAATCCTATCCCAATGGCACTGTGTAGCTCTTCCACTAATCCAATCCCAATGGCACTGTGTAACTCTTCCACTAATCCAATCACAATGGCACTGTGTAACTCTTCCACTAATCCAATCCCAATGGCACTGTGTAACTCTTCCACTAATCCAATCACAATGGCACTGTGTAACTCTTCCACTAATCCAATCATAATGGCACTGTGTAACTCTTCCACTAATCCAATCCCAATGGCACTGAGTAACTCTTCCACTAATCCAATCACAATGGCACTGTGTAACTCTTCTACTAATCCAATCCCAATGGCACTTTGTAACTCTTCCACTAATCCAATCCCAATGGCACTGAGTAACTCTTCCACTAATCCAATCACAATGGCACTGTGTAACTCTTCCACTAATCCAATCCCAATGGCACTGTGTAACTCTTCCACTAATCCAATCCCAATGGCACTGTGTAACTCTTCCACTAATCCAATACCAATGGCACTGTGTAACTCTTCCACTAATCCAATCATAATGGCACTGTGTAACTCTTCCACTAATCCAATCACAATGGCACTATGTAACTCTCCCACTAATCCAATCCCAATGGCACGTTGTAACTCTTACACTAATCCAATCCCAATGGCACTGTGTAACTCTTCTACTAATCCAATCCCAATGGCACTGTGTAACTCTTCCACTAATCCAATCATAATGGCACTGTGTAACTCTTCCACTAATCCAATCATAATGGCACTGTGTAACTCTTCCACTAATCCAATCACAATGGCACTTTGTAACTCTTCCACTAATCCAATCCCAATGGCACTGTGTAACTCTTCCACTAATCCAATCCCAATGGCACTGTGTAACTCTTCCACTAATCCAATCCCAATGGCACTGTGTAACTCTTCCACTAATCCAATCCCAATGGCACTGTGTAACTCTTCCACTAATCCAATCCCAATGACACTGTGTAACTCTTCTACTAATCCAATCCCAATGGCACTGTGTAACTCTTCCACTAATCCAATCATAATGGCACTGTGTAACTCTTCCACTAATCCAATCATAATGGCACTGTGTAACTCTTCCACTAATCCAATCATAATGGCACTGTGTAACTCATCCACTAATCCAATCACAATGGCACTGTGTAACTCTTCCACTAATCCAATCACAATGGCACTTTGTAACTCTTCAGAGAGGTGACATCTGAAACTCACAGAGGTGTGAATGCTGGGGGGTTACTTTGAAAGGATTACCCAAGTATCATGCAACTCTTCAAAACAGGTGTTACTCGTTAGAGTTGCATGAATGGATGTGTGAAGAGTTATGAAACTGCCGGGGTACAGATGTTAGAACAGCATTGTATGGTGTCGAAGGCCCCCGCCTCTGTTTAGGGATGGTTTCTCCACTTTAACATGAATGGCCTCTTTTACACCTCTTTCAAACCAGTCAGTTGACCTGAAGAAGCTGCTCGGATGAGTAGTGAAATGTCTTCAATGATTACTTAACAAGTCCAGTTGCTTTAGATTTATTTATACTAGATATACCATGACCTGGATGAATGAAAATCTTTATAGTCATAACAGAAAGCTTTTTGGGAAAAACGTTCAACACAATCAAGGAAAACATGGGAACAGCTCAGAGTCTAACAAATGATTGGGGTAATCAGAGGGAAGGGACCCATATAAACAAGTTATAATATGGGGTTAGGGCAGCACCAACAGGCAACACAGCACCTCTCTATAGTCACTGATGGAGGATTCTACAGACTGTATGCCCCGGGGTATTGCTGTAGCGCCAGTGTATGGGCCCCAGGGAATGCAAGTTCAGCACTGGGCTGGGGCACAGAACCCCCTATAATCACATTAGCACCCACCTTTCACATGTATTGGGCCTGAGCTCTTCTCTATCGCCCCCTCCAGGCTGGGATGTTCCACTCGGCAGATGAATTCTGCCCCATTGTCCCTGGTAAGTGATGGAGAGAAAACCAAACTCGCTGTAACGGTGAATGTTTTATCCTCTTGTTTGTGGGGACTGATTTCTGGGATCTTGTACATCTCACTTGGTGATAAAGGGGTTAACTCCTGCCCTTCCTTCTCCTTCTTGTACCAAGTGACAGTTAGATTAATGGGGAAAAACCCAGAGATGGGACACAGTAGGGCGGCCTCCTTGTTATGGTACAGAGTTGGGCGGGTTATTTCCCCCATCACCGGCACCGACAGGAGATCTGCATGAAAAGGAACATGTGTCAGTATAGGGTTAATTGTGTCTGTGTGTAACTACCGGCAGCATAGGGATAGGGCAAGAGCTTCTTATTCTGTGAGCAGCTAAAGCCAAAGGCAATAAGAGCCACTCATTTACCCCTGTATGGCTTTACCCTCTGTAACACCTTGGGGTACAGCTGCCCAAATGGTGCCAGGGGCACAGTGCCAATGTAGGTTGGAGGTGCCAGACTGGGAACCCCGGGCAGCATATTATGTGCCACCCTACCGTACCTTTATGTATCCATGTTCCTGGCACATAATGTGAATGTAAAACACTGAGACCAAACAAGAAGTTGTTGCATCTAAAAAAAACTCCTTCCCCTTCGGTATTTGCCCTGAGTATCTGTTCATTCCCTCTGCCCCTTACATAGTGTGATGCCCAAATGCACCTACTGGGGGGGTTACTGCTGCTTTAATGATTATGTGGTTTCTGTACTTCATTCTATTCTTTACTTTATACATTATATATTATCTGTTCCCATTTGGGCAGTTATACGCCCCCTTATAGCCATATCCCCCCGCAGTATCACTTACATTTCTGATATTCCTCATTATCACTGTTCCATTCCTTACAAACCGCCTGTTTCAGCCGCCCATGTTGTACGGTGGCCCGGAGGGAGAAGGGCTCATTCCCACTCACTTTATCTCTCAGGTGCTCACAGGTGCTGGTAACATTGAAGCTGCCATCTTGGTTGGCACTCATGAGAGGAGAAGCCCCGAGAGGTTGGTACTTAGCACTTCCCGCCGGCTGTGCCACCTCCCATGAAATGGTGATTTCTTTAGGGGAGAAATTGTCTGCTTCTAAGCTAAATACCCCATTGTCTGAGCGCACGATTTCTCTCACCTTCGGTTGGTCTGTAACACAAGCAGCAGATGGAGCCGCAACCGGATCAGATTCAGCCATAATAATGTTCTGTCAGTATATCTATGTAACAACTACATCTAAATAAATCCTTATACTGATACACTGGGGGGGACAATGGGCGGAGGGTAACACACTGGGGGAAGACAGGGGCCGGCGGGTAACAGACTGGGGGAGACAGGGGCCGGCGGGTAACAGACTGGGGGGAGACAGGGGCCGGTGGGTAACACAGTGGGGGAGACAGGGGCCGGTGGCTAACACACTGTGGGGGGGAGACAGGGGCCAGTGGGTAACACAGTGGGGGAGACAGGGGCCGGTGGGTAACAGACCGGGGGGAGACAGGGGCCGGCGGGTAACACACTGGGGGAGACAGGGGCCGGCGGGTAACACACTGGGGGAGACAGGGGCCGGCAGGTAACAGACTGGGGGAGACTGGGGCCGGCGGGTAACAGACTGGGGGGGACAGGGGCCGGTGGGTAACACACTGGGGAGGAGACAGGGGCCGGTGGGTAACACAGTGTGGGAGACAGGGGCCGGCTGGGAAACACACTGGGGGAGACAGGGGCCGGCGGGTAACAGACTGGGGGAGACAGGGGCCGGCTGGGAAACACACTGGGGAGACAGGGGCCGGCGGGTAACACACTGGGGGGGACAGGGGCCGGCGGGTAACAGACTGGGGGGGACAGGGGCCGGTGGGTAACAGACTGGGGGGGGACAGGGGCCAGCGGGTAACACACTGGGGGAGACAGGGGCCGGCGGGTAACACACTGGGGGGGACAGGGGCCGGCGGGTAACAGACTGGGGGGAGACAGGGGCCGGCGGGTAACAGACTGAGGGGGACAGGGGCCGGCGGGTAACAGACTGAGGGGGACAGGGGCCGGCGGGTAACACACTGGGGGAGACAGGGGCCGGCGGGTAACACAGTAGGGGAGACAGGGGCCGGCGGGTAACACACTGGGGGAGACAGGGGCCGGCGGGTAACACACTGGGGGAGACAGGGGCCGGCGGGTAACAGACTGGGGGAGACGGGCCGGCGGGTAACAGACTGAGGGGGACAGGGGCCGGCGGGTAACACAGTGGGGGAGACAGGGGCCGGCGGGTAACACAGTGGGGGAGACAGGGGCCGGCGGGTAACACAGTAGGGGAGACAGGGGCCGGCGGGTAACACAGTGGGGGAGACAGGGGCCGGCGGGTAACAGACTGGGGGAGACAGGGGCCGGCGGGTAACACAGTGGGGGAGACAGGGGCCGGCGGGTAACACAGTGGGGGAGACAGGGGCCGGCGGGTAACACAGTAGGGGAGACAGGGGCCGGCGGGTAACACAGTGGGGGAGACAGGGGCCAGCGGGTAACAGACTGGGGGAGATAGGGGCCGGCGGGTAACAGACTGGGGGAGACAGGGGCCGGCGGGTAACAGACTGGGGGAGACAGGGGCCGGCGGGTAACACACTGGGGGAGGGGGCCGGTGGGTAACACACTGGGGGAGACTGGGACCGGCAGGTAACACAGTGGGGGGGGGACAGGGACCGGTGGGTAACACACTGGGGGGGCAGGGGCCAGTGAGGAAGGAGAAGGAGATACATAATGTACTTACACTTTCTCTGCTGGATAATAGAGTGTGTAACAATAAATACGACTCCAGCTATAAGTAGGGTGAGAATAGCAGCAACGCGCACGGCCCCCCGGTGCCTCACACTCACATCTGTAGGGGGACAGGGGCAGATATATATATATATTACAGGGACACAGGGGCAGATACACACTCACAGACTTGTTCAGTGCTGGGAAACTGTGCTTATTGCTCCCAACTCCAATTGCAGGAACAGAGAACAGGGAGCCGGATTTACTCACATCAGCTGGGATTCTCATTGTATGTATGTATGTATGTGTTTATTTATAAAGTGCTACTTATGTACGCAGCGCTGTACAGTAGAATACATTAATACAAACAGGGGGTTAATAAAGATAATAGATAAATACAAAGTATAACAATAAATACAAATAAATACAAGATACAGTAACAGTTGCAATAAGTTAAGAGTCAAAGACACAAGGAGATGGAGGTCCCTGCCCCGTAGAGCTTACAATCTATATGGGAGGGTAACTTACAGATACAAATAGGCAAATATAAGTGCTGTAGGTCACAGTGGGTGACACTACAATATAAGTGCTGATTCCCAGATCAGGTGCTGGGCGAGTGCTCCAAAAGGGAGTCTTTTAGTTTGGTTTTAAAAAGACTGGGGGAGGATTCTCTCCAGGGGAAATCAGGGAGGGCATTCCAGATGTAAGGGGCAGCAGGGAAAAAGGGTTTAAGGCGGGAAACAGCAGTAATAGTGGGGGGCGCAGCCAAACGTTTGCTCTGCGAGGAACGAAGGAGTCAGCCAGGAACGTACAGAGACACAAGGGACGAGATGGAGTGAGGAGCAGAGGAGTCGGCCAGGAACGTACGGAGACACAAGGGAAGAGATGGAGTGAGGAGCAGAGGAGTCGGCCAGGAACGTACGGAGACACAAGGGAAGAGATGGAGTGAGGAGTAGAGGAGTCAGCCAGGAACGTACGGAGACACAAGGGAAGAGATGGAGTGAGGAGCAGAGGAGTCGGCCAGGAACATACAGAGACACAAGGGAAGAGATGGAGTGAGGAGCAGAGGAGTCGGCCAGGAACGTACGGAGACACAAGGTAAGAGATGTAGTGAGGAGCGGAGGAGTCGGCCAGGAACGTACAGAGACACAAGGGAAGAGATGGAGTGAGGAGCAGAGGAGTCGGCCAGGAACATACAGAGACACAAGGGAAGAGATGGAGTGAGGAGTAGAGGAGTCGGCCAGGAACGTACGGAGACACAAGGGAAGAGATGGAGTGAGGAGCAGAGGAGTCGGCCAGGAACATACAGAGACACAAGGGAAGAGATGGAGTGAGGAGCAGAGGAGTCGGCCAGGAACGTACAGAGACACAAGGGAAGAGATGTAGTGAGGAGCAGAGGAGTCGGCCAGGAACGTACGGAGACACAAGGGAAGAGATGTAGTGAGGAGCAGAGGAGTCGGCCAGGAACGTACAGAGACACAAGGGAAGAGATGTAGTGAGGAGCAGAGGAGTCGGCCAGGAACGTACAGAGACACAAGGGAAGAGATGGAGTGAGGAGCAGAGGAGTCGGCCAGGAACGTACGGAGACACAAGGGAAGAGATGGAGTGAGGAGCAGAGGAGTCGGCCAGGAACGTACGGAGACACAAGGGAAGAGATGGAGTGAGGAGCAGAGGAATGGAGGGCTTTGAAAGTTAAGAGAAGAAGTTTGTAAGATATTCTTTGTTTAATAGGAGCCACGATAAGGACTTTAGCAGGGGAGGGGCCTGAACTCTCCTGGATGAGAGGAGGAGAATTCTGGCATTGGAGGATTCTTTTGCATATTAATGAGCCACTGGCCATGAAACTCCTACAGAAAGTATTAATATCTCCCCAGTCCATGATTCGTGGGCAGAAAAGGAGATTCAGTAGGTGTAAATGGGCATGGAGACAAGGGGGCATATTCATTAAATATATAAATGCACAGATATGTGAAAATAGAGTTTACTAAAGGGCAAAACCCTTATTATTTTTAGGGGCATATTTATCAAAGGGTATTTTGAAACTTTTATTAATATGGCTCAAAAAGCCCCAAATAAACAAAGAGCTGAGACATTTCCCTCAGGGATAAATATGCCCCAGGGTATAAAGGGTATACAAACAAATACACAGAAATCTCACCGGGGATTTGCACCAGCAGTGTGCGCACCAGGGGGTCCGGCAGGGTCTTGTGTTGCACCTCACAGCTCAGTTCTGTTCCTCTGGTCTCAGCTTCTGGGAGGAACAGGAATTTGGACTCCACAGCAGAACCATTAACTCTCCGGACTGTAGCTCTTTCCACCCGCGTTCCATTCACAAACCAATTCACTGTGATGGATTCTGGGTAAAACCCCCACACTCGGCATGTCAGGATCTGCTGCACGTTCAGTTTAAATGGTTCATACAAGATGGCGGCTGAGGGAAGAGCTGGAACACAAACACCTTTCCATGTCAGACAGAGGGATTACTTACAATTCAGCACTTCTAGAGAATCATAAAGGGCAATGATAAAATCCTGGTAAAAAGAATCTCCCCGGCAATACAGCAGAATGTCCAGTGGCGTAGCTGTAACCTTTATAGGTCCAAGTCCCTGCTTACCTACCTGTGGGAGCAGCCGGGAAGTGGGTGACAAGAGTGGGTGACAAGAGTGGGTGGACAGGTGGAGGAAGGCCCGTATAGGTGTATAACTGTATTTACAAAGCAGTAGAAGAATACGCAGTGCAGTAACAGCAGGAAGGAGGTCCCTGCCCTGTGGAGCTTACAATCTAAGTGCTTGGGTAACAAACAGGCAAAAATTGGAAGGTGAGAGTGGACCAGGTATGTAGCACTTAATTGCAAAACAAGGCAAAAGGCAGGAGGCCCATACAGCAGTAGGAAGTCACACTGATGCTCAGGATCCAGGTAGGGCAATTCTAGGGGCCACAAAAAGTACAGGCAGCAGCAGACACATTGTTTCCTCATGTCTGCTGCTACCTACGGGGCCCCTGGGTGATCCTGCTTGTTGATAACTTTTCATTTAAATATGCAATTGCTAGCTATTCTGTGCACATATTAGGTTTTACCCACTCTCTTATCTGGATAAACCCATTAGAGAACCATCGTTACCTCCATAGATAAGAGGGAAATCCTCCTGTAATGGGACAGAGAGAGATTTATGTTGGACCCGGATAGAGAAGTTCTGGTTCCCCTCGGTGGGTACAATGGTCACTGTGCTGGTCACTCGGTATGTACCATCTGCATTTCTCTGGGGGGTGAGCTCAGTTCCACCAGCCAGTATCTCCCCATCTCTCAACCATTTAACGTCAAGATCCACGGGGTAGAACCCAGTAATGGTGGCACTCAGGGTGCTCTCCTTATCCGTAATAACAATATTATTGGTAACTGTGATCCTTGGGGGAGCTTTTAGGGTAGAAAAATACAATTATTAGGTTACTCAATGTACAACAGCATATTTATTTTTGTATTTGCTATTTATTTAAAAAATGTATTTGATTCAGGTATCTTGTATGTATTTCATAACACAATCTCTGTAAGGGTGCAAAATTTTATGTAGGGACTCATAGGATTAATACACCCCTATGGCAACTCAACCACAAAGCTGTCCCACTGCACCCCATAGTTCTCTATAGAAGTTGATGAAAAATGTAATTACAAATGAACAAATCATTAGGGTTGAGGAGACTGCCTCATACAGATACAAATAAACAAAAAGAGTTCTGGGAGTGAATGCCAAATAAGCTCCAAAAAACTCCCATTTTCATGGGTTTATCCCATAGGCTAAAGCTCACCCACTGGGTTTAAAGCAGAAGCCAGGTTAATAGCTGATCAGATTCCCAACTACAGACTGGTTTCACGATGTTGAGTCATCACCAGTGAGACCTACCCAAAGGCACAGGCTCATGTGTCCAAGGCACCAGCCAATGAACAGCCTGTGTGGGCAGATCCACCTTCGCCGAAGCTAGGGTGAGTCCCACCAAATCTTGGCCTAGGGTCAAGCCAAGGGGACTATGACACCCACCCAGGGGGCACAAATCAAACACAAAAAAGGTGCAGATGTGTACGGTTACAATGCCATTAATTGCCTTGGTAAGGCTCCAGCTGGCAGCTGGAAGGAATAAAATAAAGAAATACCTCCCACCCGCCTAATGGCTGGGGCAAAGGAAGGGAAGCTGATTGGGCAGAAGGAGCATGTGCAAAGCCCCCGACAAAAAAATAAGCCGGCAGCTCTTCCCTAATGGGAACCCAGCTCCTCCACTCTTATCCAGCTTCAGCTTCATCACAATTAGCAATAATCATGCCTCGGTTTGACCTTATTGGCTATGATACTGCCACTGCAATGTTGAATCATCACCAGTGAGACCTACCCGAAGGTATGAGCTCCGATGCTCATGTGTCCAAGGCTTTCGCCAATGAACAGCCTGTGCGGGCAGATCAACCTTCACCGAAGCTAGGGTGAGCCCCACCCAGTCTGGGCCTAGGGCCAAGCCCAGAGGACTATGACACCCATCCAGGGTGCACAAATCAAACACAAAAAGGTGCAGAAGTGTACGGGTGCAATGCCATTAATTGCCTTGGTAAGGCTCCAGCTGGCGGCTGGAAGGAATAAAAGAAAAATACCTCCCGCCCACCTAATGGTTGGGGCAAAGGAAGGGAAGCTGATTAGGCATAATGAGCATGTGCAAAGCCCCTGACTAAACATAAGCCGCCAGCTCCTCCCTAATGGGAACACAGCTCCTCCGCTTTCATCAAGCTTCAGCTTCATCACAATTAGCAATAATCACGCCTCGGTTTGACCTCATTGGCTATGATACTGCCGATGTTGAGTCATCACCTGTGAGTCCTACCCGAAGGCACGGGCCCCGATGCTCATGTGTCCAAGGCACCAGCCAATGAACAGCCTGTGCGGGCAGATCCACCTGCACCAAAGCTAGGGTGAGCCCCACCCAGTCTGGGCCTAGGGTCAAGCCCAGAGGGCTATGACACCCATCCAGGAAGCACAAATCAAACACAAAAAGGTGCAGAAGTGTGTGGGTGCAATGCCATTAATTGCCTTGGTAAGGCTCCAGCTGGCAGGAATAAAAGAAAAATACCTCCTTCCTTCCTTCCTTCCTTCCCTCCCAAGGGCTGTGGCAAGGAAATGAAGCATGATTAGGCATAATGAGCATGTGCAAAGCCCCCAACAAAAAATAAGTCAGCAGCTCCTCTGCTTTCATCAAGCTTCAGCGCTATTTAATTTATTTAATTTATTTAATTTAATTTATTTACCGTATATACTCGAGTATAAGCCGATCCGAATATAAGCCGAGGTACCTCATTTTACCTAAGAAAACTGGAAAAACTTATTGACTCGAGTATAAGCCTAGGGTGGGAAATGCAGCAGCTACTGCTAAGTTTTAATAATCAAAATAAATACCAATAAAATTACATTAATTTAGGCATCAGTGGGGTATATGTTTTTCAATATTTATTTCAAAGAAAAACAGTAAACTAGCTCTGTAAGCGGAGAAGAGGGTCAACAGAAACAATATGAGTACTACCCCATGTTCATTGCACATTGGCAAACTGGCAGAAGACCCAGTCCCGGAGGGGTGTAAGGGGAAATAAGTATTGCTAGTGGGAGCCTAGGCCAGGGCACTGGAGGGTCTGGTTGCAGGTGGCCTAATTTGCACACAAAGGAGAGAGGGTGCTAGTCTAGAGGGACCCATGGCACCCGACTCGAGTATAAGCCGAGGGTGACTTTTTTCAGCACATTTTGGGTGCTGAAAAACTAGGCTTATACTCGAGTATATACAGTAATTTATTTAATTTATTTAATTTATTTAATTTATTTAATTTATTTAATTTATTTAATTTATTTAATTTATAGGCTTATCAATGTAATGTAGTGCCTTCTGTTCAGCTAAGGGAAAGAGTCAATGTGTGGTTTCACAAACAAATCATTAGGGTTGAGGAGACTGCCTCATACAGATACAAATAAACAAAAGGAATTCTGGGAGTGAATGCCAAACAAGCTCCAAAAAATGCCATTTACATGGGTTTATCCTATAGGCTAAAGCTCACCCGGGATAATAGCTGATCAGATTCCCAACTACAGACTGGTTTCACCTTTCTTGGCGCATCAGTGTACACTACAATGATGAGTAGTGAGGAGTGAATTTTTTCACCAGGCATGGATTCGCAGCAAATTGTTTTGTGAAAATGCGCTGTGGAAAAATTTATCGCGCATACAAAAAAATTTTGTCGCTTGTCAAATTGGGCATGGACGCTTCACAATTGGGCGCTGTCACATCAACCCGTGAGTGACAAAAAAAAGATGTGGGTGGTCTGTAGTTGGGAATCTCATCAGCTATTATCCCGGCTTCTGCTTTAAACCCAGTGGGTGAGCTTTAGCCTATAGGGTAAACCCATGGGAATGGGATTTTCTTTCCCAGAATTCCTTTTGTTTATTTGTATCTGTATAAAGCAGTCTCCTCAACCTTAAAGGATATGGAAAGGCAAAGTCACCTGGGGGTGCCAAAATGTTAGGCACCCCCAAGTGACTTAAATCAACTACCTTGTACCCCGGGCTGGTGCTCCTGTTGGGAGAGAACAGCACCAGCCCGGGATAACTGCAGCGCTTCCTTCTTCCTGGTTTGTAAGTAAGTAAGTAAGTAAGTAAGCAAGTAAGTAAGCAAGCAAGTAAACATGCATGTGAGAATAAGAGGCCGAGGTGGAACTTTAACAGAGAAGTCGGCTTTTCACTCTACCGCGCATGCGCCTATCATATAGTCACAGCGAAGTGCATTGCAACTGGTACCCTGGGCTGGTGCAGTTTTCTCATAACAGGGGCACCAGCCCGGGGTACAAGGTAGTTGATTTAAGTCACTTGGGGGTGCCTAACATTTTGGCACCCCCAAGTGACTTAGCCTTTTCTTGTCCTTTAATGATTTGTTTGTGGAACCACATGGTGACTCTCCCTAAGCTGAACAGAAAACCCTGTATTATGCTGATGAGCCCCAAGAAGGGCAAAACCAGTCTGTATCTGTATAAGGCAGTCTCCTCAACCCTAATGATTTGTTTGTGAATCCACACTCTTGGCTCCAGCTAATTGGTCAGAAGATCCTACACTGTCTTGATGAGCCCCAAGAAAGGTAAAACCAGTCTGTAGTTGGGAATCTGATCAGCTATTATCCCGGCTTCTGCTTTAAACCCAGCGGATGAGCTTTAGCCTATAGGATAAACCCATGGGAATGGGATTTATTTAGAAGTTTGTTTGGCATTACACATAGAAACCAACTCACCAATCATAATTCTACTTACTGAAAACCTTATTAAAGATGCAGGAGAAGTGACCAATGAGAATGCTGATTCCCTGTGTCAGGCCCCTTGCTGGTACCTTACATATAGAGATAATGATGGCATTTTCCCTTCATTATATGGCACAGGAATCAGACATGGGGATAAAGGGACAGACTTGTTCAGTGCTGGGAAACTGTGCTTATTGCTCCCAACTCCAATTGCAGGAACAGAGAACAGGGAGCCGGATTTACTCACATCAGCTGGGATTCTCATTGGGGGATTCTTTTGCATATTATTTGGCCCTGGAGGGCGGTGCTCTCTCACACACATGCGCATAATGAGCAAACTGGGGCACTAAGTACCATTTGCATGTTAGTGCCACAACATGGCCGCCCACACTGGGAGCCCCTCCTGTTGCTGGGGGCATAGTGCCCGTTAGGGGCATTTTTTGCACAAAATGGTATTGTTTCCCCCAACCAGAGTGTGGGCTCTATTAATCTGCCCTTCCACTGGGGTATGAAATTGTATCTGTTTGAATAAATGTTGTACCCATCTGATTGTGAGTATTGTAAACCCAGCACTTGGATCATTTGATTGAGACAGAATTAAATGCTACTCTAGTTTTGCTGCAAGAGCCCCTGGTGTCCTTATTATCTTCCATTTTATCCACACATTTATACCAGGCAGTGGGGAGGTGTAGTTCAACCACACCATTCCGAACAAATTACTTCCCCTTAGCGAAGGCCCATCCTGTGGAGGAGGAGTCAATGTAGCCAATGATCTATCACTAGCTGGAGTCTATTTCAGCCAAAAGGGGTTACATTTAGTTACTTACATAGAGTTGGGATTGGGTGGGTAATTTAGTAGGTGCCCCTTGCTGAGCAGTAACCCCATGATCTGCCAAGGGTATAATAAATGTAACTACTCATGGCATTAAATAAAGATAATATAGAGGAAACAACCAGGAATATAATGTCTGTAAACTCCACATGAAATGATTTGTTTCTGTGTTGAAGACAATGTTAATTCTCACCCCGAATATCCAGCCAAATATCCTCAGCCTTTCTCTCCCCAATGTAAAGCACCGAGCATCTGTACATCCCTTCATCTGATATCTCAACGTTAGCGATAGAGAGGGAAGCGACTCCGGCCCTGATGGTCTCTCTGTTTAGGGACAGTCTGGGGTTAGAGCTCCCCACTGTACTTGTGGCATTAAGGATCTCCTCATCCTGAAAGGACCAGAATATCCCCAGGTGTTGGGGGTCCACAGGTGGGGTCTCTACTCGGAATGTGCAGGGAATCAGGGTATCAGCTCCTAATGTTGCTTGGTGGGTGGGAGGAGCCGTCAGCACTAGAGCCGCTTCTGTAGAACAGAAAATAAGGAGATAAGTCAACTTTCTATGTTGTATGGATGGCATTACCGAACAATTTTTAAAATGGCAAGATAACCTGCTACACTGGGGAAGGGGCAGTTAAGGGGGGGTCACTATATATAAATATATAAGGGGGGGGCAGTAATGAAATAGAGAAAGTACAGGGAAGAGCGACTAAGCTGATAAAGGGAATGGGCTCAGTTATGGGGAAAGGCTGGCCCAGTTGGGATTGGTTACACTGGGGAAGGGGCAGTTAAGGGGGGTAGGATCTCCATCCCCCAAAATATCAGCTCAGAAGATAATTGTGGTTTTTTCTAACCAAACAAGTTTCTCTGACACTTGATATTGAGCCATCGCCAGTGAGACCTACCCGAAGGCATGGGCCCCAATGCTCATGTGTCCAAGGCGTGATCCAATAAACAGCATGGCCAAAGCTAGGGTGAGCCCCACCAGGTTGTTGTACTCCCCTTTGTCTTGCAGCTAGGGGGAGTCCATATATGTCTGGGCCTAGGGTCAAGCCCAAAGGACTATGACACCTATCCGGGGTGCACAAATCAAACCCCAAAAAAAGTACAGAAATGTGTGGGTGCAATGCCATTTATTGCCTTGGTAAGGCTCCAGCTGGTGACCAGAAAGAATAAAAAAGTTCCCGCCCGCCTAATGGCTGGGGCAAAGGAAGGGAAGCTGATTAGACAGAAGGAGCATGTGCGAAGCCCCTGACTAAAAATAAGCCTGGAGCTCTTCCCTAATGGGAACCCAGCCCCTCTGCTTTCATCAAGCTTCAGCCTGACAACCTAATGGCCAGAGGACCAAGAGTTTCTCATTTTGATGATATAGAATCATCGCCAGTGAGACCTACCCGAAGGCATGGGCCCCGATGCTCATGTGCCCAAGGCACTAGCCAATGAGCAGCCTGTGTGGGCAGATCCACCTGCGCCGAAGCTAGGGTGAGCCCCACCCAGTCTGGGCCTAGGGTCAAGCCCAGAGGGCTATGGCACCCACCCAGGGGGCACAAATCAAACACAAAAAGCCTGGGTAAGGCTCCAGCTGGTAAGAAAAAAGAAAAATACCTCCCACTCACCTAATGGCTGGGGCAAAGGAAGGGAAGCTTTGATCTATACTTACTCTTATGCCAAAGGACAAGCATAACACATGGGGTTGCTGAGCAGACTGGGGGTGCCATACGCAGACTGGGGGTGCCATACAGACTGGGGGTGCCATACAGACTGGGGGTG
The DNA here is from genome assembly GCF_000004195.4 of Xenopus tropicalis. Classification (NCBI taxonomy): domain Eukaryota; kingdom Metazoa; phylum Chordata; class Amphibia; order Anura; family Pipidae; genus Xenopus; species Xenopus tropicalis. The sequence continues at coordinate 888,256 of NC_030685.2, forward strand.
CCATACACAGCCTGTTTATAATAGTGAGACACAAACTCTGAGCTCAGTGTCAGTCACTTTGCATCCTGGGAAGGAACATAGTGTTTGTGCAGAGGTTCCCCTGTACATGTTGTTCTGCCTATACACCTACTGGCACAGGTGTTTATAACTCAGAGAAGGATCTCGCTTGGAATTGCGCCCATCACTGACTTCCATGCAGGGCTTCTCAGCACCAGAGGGGCTCGGTGGGTGCAGCTAAATGCCCCGGGGGAACTGCTTGGGGGAGGAGTCTGTTATACACATTTTCTGGACTTGTAGTTTTCAGGAACTGTACGGACTAAAATGTTTCCACTTCCACAAAAAATGACGGAACTCATTACTTTGGGCTGTAATTTGGTTTTATATGGATGTACTGATTGCCCCTCCCAAGCCTAAATGATTATTGCAGGGAAGAGACTACACTGTGTAAAACTATGACATTATGGAAAGAGAGAAATCATTTTTTTTAGGAAAGATATTGTAAGTTTGACTTTTAAGGGCTGATAACGCTTATCACATGTTTTTTTTTGCGATAAAATCACGCGATAAATATCACAGGGCAATAACGCTTATCACATGTTTTTTTTTGCGATAAAATCACGCGATAAATAATGACCGATTCGCCAAAGTAATATTGCATGTGTTAAATAGCGCGCTACTGTTATGCATTATTTTTAACGCATTGCATTATTTAGCGAATGAAAAGAATACTAACACATGATTCACAAAAGCACATAAAGCATTAAACGCGCTAATTAACGTGCAAATCTGTGCATATTTTAGCACCTAATTGGGGGAGGCATTGGGCAAAGCACATTGTTATTTTTGAGTGTGTGTAAAGGCAAGATGGAGTTTGCACTGGGCTTTTTTTGTTAGATTTGGAGGAGGATCAGCAAGTCCCTGAACATTCTAGAGTGAAGTCTCGGCTTTTCAGGGAAAGGGCCACTCTAGAGGGCTTAACTGAGGATGAAGTAGTCAGGCGATACAGGCTCAATAGGGCGGCAATATACAGCCTGGGGCCTGAGGACCCCATCCATCCCCAAGATCCTGCCCGAGGTGCGGATGCCAGAGGGAATGAAGTCCGGGCACAAATCGTTACCAATTACTTTTCCTGTAAGTACCTACAATCTTTAATCCCATAAACAAGAAATACCAAACAACTTCTCAAAAAAAGGTTTTTATTTACAGGGAAATTAGTTGCCCACTTACAAAAGAAATACTCTTTTATTTGATTTCTCACAGCAGCAGTGAGTGGCAACTAAGGCTCATGTGGATTTGAGCAGCTGATTCCCCCCAACACAAATAGCAAAAAGAGAAATAACTATTTACAAAGAACATAGGTGTAATGTGTATTAATATTCTTTCTTGATACATCATTTGGCAATTAAACAAAAAAAAACCCAAATTTTAGTGGCACATTTATTTCTTTTTATGCAGTTGCCTAGTGGGAGCTACAGGAGCGGTAGCTGAACTATCAGCACTATCTCTAGTAGTAGAGCGTGTTGGCTTCATTTCCTTTTGCCCATGTGCTATGGTCTCTAGCAAGGAAATTTGTATTTCCATAAATGTATTTTGATTTGCCAACAATGCCACTTTTTCATGTTGGACTTTTAGTGGCTCCTGGCGCAGGCTTAACATGGCGGCCTCGTACGCAGCTTGTCGTGCCTGACTCTCATTGCAGGCATTAGTGGCAACACAAAAGTCCACATGTAATGTGTCCATCTTTTTCATTAAAGATTTGTGGTGCCGAATTGGGGATCTGTGGAACCTATCTTTCTCAGGTTCCACTGTCTGGGGGGGGCACATGAGATGTGCTGGTTTTGGCCATGGGTCTGACATGGTGTTGGAGATTTTCTGCAGGCTCCTTCTCCAAAAATAAGGCCACGTCACTGGCACATTCCCCAGACCATCTCTCACTAGCAAAATCAAGTTGGAAAGATTGACTGTCAAAAAATACAAGATGAACTGACTGCACCTAACCCAGCAAGGCACACTTGGCCAATAACAGCCCTATCTTATTAGCAATGCACTGCATTTCTGTACCTTAGCCCTGGGGGGGAGTGTAAGGGGCAGATACAGTCACTGTGTTACATACAGAGAAACCTTCCCAATGGGGCAGTTTATTCCCAGAGGGGCTGTTTGTAACAGCAAAGTGACTGGAACTTTTGTCACAGCTTCTGCCTCTGTTTCCAACCTTTGTAACTTATATTTGTTACACAGCTCAGTATTTGGGATCATTACAAGGGGGAAAGAAAAGTCCCACAATAAGGATTCAGCTAAAGTCTCGCCCCAAGCTCAAAGTGCCAGAGCAGGACTTCAGTTATTTAGGGAGCAGCCAGACAGGACTGTGATTGGTTGGCCTGTATGCATGTAGGGAACAGGCAGAGACTAGAGCAAGCAGGCAGGGGAAAGAAGAATATTGGGAGTCGCTCCCTAAGCTCAGTGACATCAGCCAAGAGCAGACTGAGCATGTGCAGTAGTTGGGCAAAAGATGGAGAGCTACTGGGGGCATCTTCAGGGGCATGGGGCTTTATTTCTATAGAGCTTTGGGGATGTTGGGCTGGTACAGGGGCTCAAACACACAGCTAAACATTTCTAGCCATAGTCTTTTTTAGGCTTTAGTTGTCCTTTAAGCTTCTCTGCAAAATACACTTGTATTAAAGGAAAACTAAACCCTGCAGCACAGCGCGGCTCAACCAAACGTTACTCAGCTGTTGCCGGACTACAAATCCCAGAATAATGTAACATATAATGAAGGGTGAGGCATGCTGGGAGCTGTAGTCCAGCAACATCAGGGTTGGATTCTTAAAGCAATATTGCCCAATAAAACTTTCCCAGCTCTCTAGGGCCAATTAATATGCAAAAGAATCCCCCAATGAGAATCCCAGCTGATGTGAGTAAATCCGGCTCCCTGTTCTCTGTTCCTGCAATTGGAGTTGGGAGCAATAAGCACAGTTTCCCAGCACTGAACAAGTCTGTCCCTTTATCCCCATGTCTGATTCCTGTGCCATATAATGACGGGAAAATGCCATCATTATCTCTATATGTAAGGTACCAGCAAGGGGCCTGACACAGGGAATCAGCATTCTCATTGGTCACTTCTCTTGCATCTATAATGAAGTTTTGGCTCAGTAGAATTCTCATTGGGGAATTGGTTTCCATGTGTAATTAGGTTTTTCAGCAACTTCAATAGAGAACTAGGGGGGCAGTGGGGCAGCTTTACGGTTGGGTTTAGTGTCCCTTTAATGTCATTACACCTACCTTTGCCAACATTCCTGTCCGAATCAAAGCTGCCGGCCACACTGCTCATGCTCTAACCATGGATAAAAGGTAGGAGCTGCTCCTCAAACCTGCTGAAAAATATTTTCTTGGAAGGGCCCCCTCCAGTTCCAGACCTAATTAAAATATATGAATGCTTTTATTGTGTTGGCTCCAATAAGCAATCCCATAGCAACGCAGTCAGTTTTTCTTACTCATTGTTGCCCCAAGGCAACTAAGGGGCACATTTACTAATCCACGAACGGGCCGAATGCGTCCGATTGCGTTTTTTTCGTAATGATCGGTAATTTTGTGATTTTTTCGGCGTCTTTACGATTTTTGCGTAAAAACGCGAGTTTTTCGGCGTCTTTACGATTTTTGCGTAAAAACGCGAGTTTTTCGTAGCCATTACGAAAGTTGCGCAAAGTCGCGATTTTTTCGAAGTTTTAACGCTACGAAAAAATCGCGACTTTGCGCAACTTTCGTAATGGCTACGAAAAACTCGCGTTTTTACGCAAAAATCGTAAAGACGCCGAAAAAATCGCAAAAAATACGAAAAAATCACAAAATGTTCGTTTCCAATCGGAATTTTTCCAATTCGGATTCAAAATCGTGTCTTAGTAAATCAGCCCCTAAGGCTCTGACACTAACCCTACTAAACTACTGCAACTCGCTACTAACCGGCCTCACTAACGCCCAACCCTCTCCCTTATACTCTGTATTAAACACTGCTCCCACAATGATCCTCCTTCATAAAGGAGAGTACAGGGCATTACATTTTTTGGCAAATATTTCTTAAATGACCCCCCTATTTACTGTCCTAATTTGTTGTTGTAGGACATAAGTTGCGCACATAATAATAGGCGTGCCATACATACATACATACATACATACATACATACATACATACATACATACACACATTACATACAAGTAAAGTAAGTAGGAAAGAAGGCAAAAAGGAAGGAAAGTCAGTAAGCCAAAAGGAAAAGCAGATGAGCGAGTGTTAAATAGAAAGATGAATGTAAGATATTTACCTGTATCTGGACTCCTCTGCCAGTTTTTACTACAGGACCCTCTTTATATCCTGATAGTGCTTTATACAGTGTTGGACCCTGCGCAGACAGACCCCAACGCTATTGACATGGGCCGTGATGTCCTTCCAGGCCCTGTTTTTTTGAGCTGTCGGGGTGTTGGCGGCATATTTACCATTGATCTTGTCAAACACCGGCACAATTTTCTTCACCAGAGTGTCGATCTCAAATTCGGAAAGTTTGATATTTCGGAGCCTGCTCTCCTGCTGTTTCCTGCGGCTCCTTTTTGGTGATGGGGGGAAGCTCCTCACTTTCCTCCCCACCGGCTCCTCTGGCTGATATTCTCTATCTGTACCCCCAATATCTGACACATCTGGGCTGCTGATGAAGCCTCTCTCTCTCAGTGCAACTGCTGGAGACTAGTGATGAGCGAATCTGTTCCGTTTCGCTTCGCAGAAAAATTTGCGGATCTTTCAAAAGATCCATGAAATGGCAAAAAAAATTGTCACCCGCGGCTATTATTTTGTCGCACAGCTATTGTTTTGTCACCCGTGGCTATTATTTTGTCACCCGTGGCTATTATTTTGTCACCTGCGGCTATTATTTTGTCACCTGCAGCTATTATTTTGACACCCACGGCTATTATTTCATTGCGCTGCTATTCTTTTGACACCCGCGACTATTCTTTTTTGACGGCGGCGACAATTTTTGGACATGCGGTGAATTTTTCCACGGCAAATTTTTTCATCCGTTTTGTGAATCTGTGAATCTGCCAATGGCGAAATGCGGAAATTCGCAGCGAATCCATGCCTGGCGAACATTTCACCCATCACTACTGGAGACATGTGACAGGGCAAAAGTGGGGATATTTGCAGGTGTGGGTTGGTAGGTGTCCCTTCCTCTGCAGCTTTGGGGGTGTGGGTTCTGATGTAGAACCTGTTTGGTTCCTGTAGGCTTTTTGGCCTCGGCTGGTGTTGCTCAGTGTGCCTCCTGTGAGATTGCTCAGCCTACCTTGGTGTTTCAGCCTGTCACTGCTGCTTCAGCCTCGCTCTCCTCCCTCCTCTCCATCGCTTGTGTCGCCTTGCGTTGCGCACCTGCACCTTGTGCTTTCTCCATCTCTTCACTCACAGCGCAACTGCACAAAATGGCGTTAGTCATGTGGTATATGACACGTAATGCTTGCGTGCAGAATTACGCGTGTTAATACTGTGTGCGTCAATTACCGAACAAAAACGCTCTTCACGAGTGAAATAACACAAACAGCATTGCGTCTAAATTTTGACGCATGTCCTTTTAGCAAATCGTGCATTAAGTCGCAAAAAACAAGAAGCAATAAAATTTTTATGCTATAAATAGCGCTCGTTTAACGCACTTTAGTGAATCAGCCCCTTAGTGAGATGTATCTGTATTATTTATTGGACAAACATAGTAATGAAGTGTTGGATTGTACAGCGTCTTCCTTTTTGTAAATTTTTATGTTGTATCATGACCTTTTATACTTATTGTACTTTTAAATACATAAAGAAGGTTTTACCAGAGAGGGAACTGCTAAAGTAAAAAAAATAAATCTTGGCTTCCTGCATCAGTTGGCAGTGGGGTCGGATATAGAACTTAAAGGGAAACTAAACCCTGCGGCACAGCGCGGCTCAACCAAACATTACTCAGGTGTTGCCGGACTACAAATCCCAGAATAATGTAACATATAATGAAGGGTGAGGCATGCTGGGAGCTGTAGTCCAGCAACATCAGGGTTGGATTCTTAAAGCAATATTGCCCAATAAAACTTTCCCAGCTCTCTAGGGCCCGCATTGGCAGAAATGCAAAAGAATCCTCCAATGAGAATCCCAGCTGATGTGAGTAAATCCGGCTCCCTGTTCTCTGTTCCTGCAATTGGAGTTGGGAGCAATAAGCACAGTTTCCCAGCACTGAACAAGTCTGTCCCTTTATCCCCATGTCTGATTCCTGTGCCATATAATGACGGGAAAATGCCATCATTATCTCTATATGTAAGGTACCAGCAAGGGGCCTGACACAGGGAATCAGCATTCTCATTGGTCACTGCTCTTGCATCTATAATGAAGTTTTGGGTCAGTAGAATTCTCATTGGGGAATTGGTTTCCATGTGTAATTAGGTTTTTCATCAACTTCTATAGAGAACTAGGGGGCGCTGTGGGACAGCTTTATGGTTGGGTTTAGTGCCCCTTTAATTAACTTGTCTTTTTTTTTCTACCTCATTTCAGATTTAATCAGATTTACATACTCATTCTGTTTATAGTGTTACCCCCAATAAAGGGTAAGTGCAATACACTGGTGCAACCATGCTGGGAAGTGATAACTGAGACAATAACAATAAAACATTGATATAAAACTAAACATCAATAGATTTATTATGGATAATTCTTTTAAATGGAACACAAACGTTCAAAGTTGCCCCAAACTTGATAATTGTGACCCATGAAATAAATGATTATGTAAACTACAATGTTTAGAAGCCACACCCTCTTTCCCACAATTCACCTACCCATTCACTTACCCCCAACAACAGTAATCATTCCCCTTCCCAATGCCCATTCACCCAACACCCACCCACAATCTCCTATTCTCAATCCTCCCGTGCCCTTATTGTACCCAGTTGCACCCCCTGTACCCCCCTGTACCCCCATAATACTCAGCTGCACATGTACCTTACTGCCGTACCTGTATTATACAGAAGGGATAATAAGAGGAGCGTTCTCCATTCTTCCATTTTGTGATATTCTGCTGCCCCCTCTTTACTTTCACTTCTGTGCGTTGGTTAAACATTACTAGTGCCAGGCGTATAAATGCCCATGGTTAGTTGCCCTTTGATCCAGGTCTATCAGATTTCTGAGTTTATAGCAGCAATTAATATTAGGTTTGTTTGTAGGGGTTGTAAACCCAACCACAACACTGTCCCACTGTGACCCCTGGTTTTGCTATAGAAGTTGCTGACAGTTGCTGTCTTTAGATTTGCAAGAAAATGCACCAATGAGAATTCTACTGAGCCAAAACTTCATTATAGATGCAAGAGAAGTGACCAATGAGAATGCTGATTCCCTGTGTCAGGCCCCTTGCTGGTACCTTACATATAGAGATAATGATGGCATTTTCCCGTCATTATATGGCACAGGAATCAGACATGGGGATAAAGGGACAGACTTGTTCAGTGCTGGGAAACTGTGCTTATTGCTCCCAACTCCAATTGCAGGAACAGAGAACAGGGAGCCGGATTTACTCACATCAGCTGGGATTCTCATTGGAGGATTCTTTTGCATTTCTGCCAATGCGGGCCCTAGAGAGCTGGGAAAGTTTTATTGGGCAATATTGCTTTAAGAATACAGCCCTGATGTTGCTGGACTACAGCTCCCAGCATGCCTCACCCTTCATTATATGTTACATTATTCTGGGATTTGTAGTCCGGCAACAGCTGAGTAACGTTTGGTTGAGCCGCGCTGTGCCGCAGGGGTTTTAATACCCATACTATCTCTTTTTTAGATTTGAAACTGGTTGCTAGGGGCACTGTGGTGGAAACCACAACCTTTCGTAAAGCTTGTGCTGGTAATTCTTTGCTAAGGGCAGATTCTTGCCATCCAGCACATATGTTTAGGGGCATCCCTGTGGGACAGTTTCAGCGTTTACGGAGAAATTGCAGCACAGAGAGTGCCTTTTTGGAGCAGGCCGTCATACTGCGAGATCGATTTCTTGATCGTGGGTATAGCATGAGGTCACTGTCCTCAGCCTTTATTAAGGCCTTACGGATGGAGAGATCAGACTTACTCACTGATAGGAAAGGTCAACATCATGGCAGAGTTGGAAGGGGTTATGTTTCTCCTACTTTTGTAACTTCGTTTTCTAATCAGTTCTATAAGATTAAACGTATAGTTTCTAATTTAATTCCTGTTCTCTATAATGATCCTGACTTGGCATTGGTATTACAAGGTGGTTACAATATTGTTGCAAAAAAAGCTCCCACATTGGGTAATATACTTTCACCAACTCTGTGGCGGTCCCGGCCTTTGAGAGCGACATGGCTTACAGTAAAGGGTACATATCGCTGTGGAGCACGCAGATGTGTTACCTGTTCACATATCAGGCAATCCACTACCTTTAGTAGTTCAGTGTCTGGGACAGTATTTAACATGCATTTTTATGCCAACTGTAATACGCGATATGTTGTGTATCTTTTAACCTGTTCAAGATGTAGCATTCAATATGTTGGTTGTACAACACGCTCCCTTAAGAGCAGGATGAGGGAACACATTAGACATATAGCTGCTAGAAGTAGCAACAGTCCCGTGGCTAGACACTTTTTACAATGTTGCCAATCTGATGTATCGTTTTTGCACATTCAAGTCATAGATAAAATTCTTCCTGATGCAAGGCGCAGTGACTTATATGCTAGGCTCTTACGTTCTGAAGTCAAATGGATATTTACTCTTGATACACGACATCCTAATGGCCTCAATTCTATTTTTGACATTAGCTGCTATGTTTGAATTTATGAGTCTATTTATTTGTACATAAAAGAATTTCTAACATTTAATGTTGCCATTCATGTATTAAATTAATATTATTTACTTTTTACTATATTTATTGATATTGATGTATTGAACAGTTTACTTGGATTAATTGGATGTATTCTACATATGTATTTTACAAAAAAAAGTCTTCTTTAAATGATTGGCCTTGTAAATATAGCCTACTGTTTTGATTTATACAGGTTCCAGATTCCACTATGTGTGCTTTTTTACTGATGGGGGTGTATGTATTGATGTCTTAATTTGCATGTTTAATTGCTTATGACACTATTTAAACCCTCCTACTGTTGTATGTGTATGCCTATGAGTAAGTGCGTTCGCGCACGAAACATGTCAGGCGTCTAGTTTTTAGATGGAACAATAAAGACCTGGTTTTAGCAGCATGTCGTGTCCGGAGATGTTTGGAGCTCAACTGTATATGATATAACTTCTCCCTTCAGCTACGGGTTCGGGGCCCTGAGCACCCGGACCAACTGTGGACTCTGGTGAGCTTTTTCTGATTCTGCATTAATTACAAATTTCCATTGGGGCCCCCTAGAGTTTTTTCACAACTGCGCTAGGTCTGGGGTGTTCACACCCAGACCTTTATATTTATTTGGTACGGGTTTTGATTTGTTTGGGGCTTCAATTTGTCATTCGTTTACATTTACTTTGTTATAAATACTATTTAGAGTAGAGGCTTTATTATTTGTTTTCTTATTAAGTAGCTGAACTTAATCTCTCACCAAAAATGTCGAGTCCTTCTATTACAAACACCCAGGCAGACACTGATCCTGCCTTGATTAACTTTATGCAGTGTGCTAATGAGCGCCGGCAACGGCTGCAGGACGCCTTTTCTGGGCGCCTGAATGAGCGCAATGTAGATATACCTCTAGAACTTAGATTTCGTAATTTAGAGAAACTTTCAATCAGAGAAATGAATTTGTGGTGGGATTTAGCTTCCCTGGAAAAGTATGTGGAGCTTAGTATCATTCCACGGGGCCTACGGATTTTGAAAGTACCGTCTTTTGTTATTAATGAGTCTGAGTTCATGGATAAATGGAACTTAATTCTATCTGATTGCTCACTAAGATTAATGGCTCTCTTAATTGAATACAAACGGAATGATTTGGTACACACCCAGAAACTTTTGAACGAAACCTATGAGCTACTCTCTAATGCTAACTGGTCTGATGAATGTAACACTCTTAATACTAATCTGAAACAAAAATTAAAAAATGCTGAGGAAGTGGTCCTTTTACGAAAAATTAAGAAACTAAATCGTGACAGGCAGGATTATGATGAGGGGAGGGTTTATACCACTACACAGTGGGGCTTTAGGAAGCGATATTCTGATAGCTTTCCCCATCATGATAGTAACAATAAGAAAACTATACTTAAAAAACCGCTTTCTCAGAAATTTGTCAGATTTTCTAGCACAGAGGACGAGTCCTGCATAGGAAATGATAGTACCTCCTTTTGCTCCTCTGTTTCCTCTATCTCTTCACAGTGTGAACGTGAGCTGCGGGCCATTGAAATGTTTAAAGATACGGGACTTTCCTCTACAAGACGTTTTACCCGTTCACGCGGTCGGGATATGAATGTTGAATCCTCCTCTGTCCGCAGCAGGAGTGATGCCCCTCCCCCTGTGCGTGGAGCTGAGGGTACGGATGTTTCATACCGGAGACGCCAGAGGGGTACTAGTGATCGTGCCGATCGGGCTGGTGAGGATTTACATGCCTCTTCGATACGGGGGGACCGTTCAGGCTATCGTCTCCGCGACCGGAAGGGAAACAGGAGACTTTTGTTTTAAATCTTTCCACTAAAGACTTGACTGAGGCACAACTTTCTCTACTTGGAAAAGGGTTATCTTTTTCACCATCAAGGGACTTTAATATACTGGAAACTTTGATTGATATCAATAGGTTTGTTCGTAAACTAGTTTTAAAGAAATATTTTTTGAATGATTTAAACTGTGTACAACTAGAACAACCTGTAAATGCGGCGACACCGGGAAGCCTTATTGAGAATGGCTCTGATAGTCAAGGTTTGTCTTTCCCCAGTATGTCTGATAATTTGAATTGTCAATTACTGTTTCAGGATGAACGTTGTTTGCAGAATTTATATGCTTTACAAAATGAATCAGACACGTCCATACACCGTTTTGGTGTTGACCCTGAGGAGATAAGGGATGGCTTACGTATGACTTCTGATTTCTATCCACTGCATTGTAGGGGCAGTGTTGTTGATAGATTTCAGGAGCTAATAGAGAAGGAGCTGTTGTCACTTAAAATGGAGACTAGGAGTCAGTTCACTGGCTTTAATTTGACTTCTCAAGAAAAGGCAGCCCTTAAACAATTACAGGATGATAAGTCTATAGTTATAAAGAATGCCGATAAAGGGGGGATGGTAGTCGTGTTAGACAGTGAGACTTATAAGAATGAAGCCATGCGACAGTTGAATGATAATTCTACTTACCAACCCCTGAGTACTGACCCTACCATTGAGTTTACTAAAAATTTGGTGGAATTAGTTAATGATGCTTATAAGTCTGGATTGTTCAATGAGAGAATCAGGGATTATTTGATACCGACTTCTCCGAGAGTCCCCCTTTTTCACCACTTACCTAAGGTCCATAAGTCTGAGCGTCCGCCCTTAGGGCGACCAATTGTATCTGGTATAGCATCTTTGAATGAGAAACTTTCGGAATATATAGATCTTTACTTACAGCCTTTGGTTAAACGGTTAACTTCGTATGTCATGGATACAAAACATGTTTTACAGTTGCTTAATCATTTAGAGTGGTCTGACACTTTTTCTTGGGGCACGATTGATGTAGCATCATTGTATTCCTGCATCCCACACGAGAAAGGAATGCTAGCGATCTCTTATCACTTGGATATGTATAGCACTTATGATGAGGGCACCAAGCACTTTATTTTAGATTCTATTAGTTATCTATTGTCTCACAATTTTTTTCTTTTTGATCAAGTTTTTTACTTCCAGAGGTGTGGTACGTCGATGGGTGCTAAGTTTGCACCAGCCTATGCCAATTTGTACATGGGCTGGTGGGAGGAGACCCACATCTATGGAGGTGATTCACTTTACTTACACAATATAGTCTTTTATAAGCGATATGTGGATGACCTCCTTTTGGTTTGGCAGGGGTCACATTCAGAATTTTTACTTTTTGTCACTGAGCTGAACACGAACACGCTTAATTTACGATTCACCAGTGAATTTAATACCCATACTATCTCTTTTTTAGATTTGAAACTGGTTGCTAGGGGCACTGTGGTGGAAACCACAACCTTTCGTAAAGCTTGTGCTGGTAATTCTTTGCTAAGGGCAGATTCTTGCCATCCAGCACATATGTTTAGGGGCATCCCTGTGGGACAGTTTCAGCGTTTACGGAGAAATTGCAGCACAGAGAGTGCCTTTTTGGAGCAGGCCGTCATACTGCGAGATCGATTTCTTGATCGTGGGTATAGCATGAGGTCACTGTCCTCAGCCTTTATTAAGGCCTTACGGATGGAGAGATCAGACTTACTCACTGATAGGAAAGGTCAACATCATGGCAGAGTTGGAAGGGGTTATGTTTCTCCTACTTTTGTAACTTTGTTTTCTAATCAGTTCTATAAGATTAAACGTATAGTTTCTAATTTAATTCCTGTTCTCTATAATGATCCTGACTTGGCATTGGTATTACAAGGTGGTTACAATATTGTTGCAAAAAAAGCTCCCACATTGGGTAATATACTTTCACCAACTCTGTGGCGGTCCCGGCCTTTGAGAGCGACATGGCTTACAGTAAAGGGTACATATCGCTGTGGAGCACGCAGATGTGTTACCTGTTCACATATCAGGCAATCCACTACCTTTAGTAGTTCAGTGTCTGGGACAGTATTTAACATGCATTTTTATGCCAACTGTAATACGCGATATGTTGTGTATCTTTTAACCTGTTCAAGATGTAGCATTCAATATGTTGGCTGTACAACACGCTCCCTTAAGAGCAGGATGAGGGAACACATTAGACATATAGCTGCTAGAAGTAGCAACAGTCCCGTGGCTAGACACTTTTTACAATGTTGCCAATCTGATGTATCGTTTTTGCACATTCAAGTCATAGATAAAATTCTTCCTGATGCAAGGCGCAGTGACTTATATGCTAGGCTCTTACGTTCTGAAGTCAAATGGATATTTACTCTTGATACACGACATCCTAATGGCCTCAATTCTATTTTTGACATTAGCTGCTATGTTTGAATTTATGAGTCTATTTATTTGTACATAAAAGAATTTCTAACATTTAATGTTGCCATTCATGTATTAAATTAATATTATTTACTTTTTACTATATTTATTGATATTGATGTATTGAACAGTTTACTTGGATTAATTGGATGTATTCTACATATGTATTTTACAAAAAAAAGTCTTCTTTAAATGATTGGCCTTGTAAATATAGCCTACTGTTTTGATTTATACAGGTTCCAGATTCCACTATGTGTGCTTTTTTACTGATGGGGGTGTATGTATTGATGTCTTAATTTGCATGTTTAATTGCTTATGACACTATTTAAACCCTCCTACTGTTGTATGTGTATGCCTATGAGTAAGTGCGTTCGCGCACGAAACATGTCAGGCGTCTAGTTTTTAGATGGAACAATAAAGACCTGGTTTTAGCAGCATGTCGTGTCCGGAGATGTTTGGAGCTCAACTGTATATGCCGCAGGGGTTACAGACTATAAAAGTTATGGATCAGCGCTGCTAAAAGGAATTGATATTGGACATTATTACGCATTGTGTGACTTTAACTTACAGCAATACTACTTGTTATTTCACACAATGTTATACATGACGATTGTGTAATTATGAGTAACTCTTTGGTCTTGTGTGGACTGAAACACGACGTCATTATACATTGGGTGTCTCCAACCTATAGCAATACTGTCTACAGGGGTGGGCCAAGCTGTTCCATCAAGTGCGTGGGGGGTGGCTGGTCATTGCCCCCACCATGTAATGACAACCGGCAGGGACAATAACAAGGGAGTGCAGACTAGGGGTAGGCAGGAGAGGTTCTTGCATGGTTCCCCCAATCGTTGCTCCCTAGGCAGGAGCCTTTTCTGCCTCTTGTCCCTGCCGGTTGTCATTACATGGTGGGGGCAATGACCAGCCACCCCCCACGCACTTGATGGAACTGCGTGTGCACACCGGTCAGCTTGGCCCACCCCTGTAGACAGTATTGCTATAGGTTGGAGACACCCAATGTATAATGACGTCGTGTTTCAGTCCACGCAAGACCAAACAGTTACTCATAATTACACAATCGTCATGTATAACATTGTGTGAAATAACAAGTAGTATTGCTGTAAGTTAAAGTCACACAATGCATAATAATGTCCCATATCACTCCGGGCTAGAATATTCTTGCCCTTTAACCACAAAAAAAATGCAAAATGTATACAAAGTATATAATATCCAGGTGCAAGGGTTTTAACAATGCCCCCATAAGAGGATTATATATACCAGTAAAACCCCATATAAACCCTGCACACCAGAAAAAACTTCTTTAGGGAGGTATTATAGTTAAAAAAGCATTTTATTCATCAAAAGCATGATGTTAAAAAGTGTTTATACTTTACCAATAGATATCCATCAAAAAACAAGTACATACATACCCCCCCCTGCAATTTGATCAAAAAAAGAGATATGAAGGCAGATACTCTGGATGAGAGAGTCCCCCAACATTTCGGCTCAAACGCCTTTGTCAAGGGAGCTCCCCCAGTTCCAGCCCTGACTGTATGGTCTCACCAATCTGCTCTCAGCTCTCTCTGTAGGGGATTCCCCAGACCAGGACTGAGCAGGAAGCCAAATAACAAAAAGTTCTCTCTCAACTGGTTCTGCCCATTCCTTCTCTCTCCTGCTTCCTTTGCATATCTTTGATATCATTGGCTGGCAAGAGTTAGCCATTTAGACCATTACAATGCAACTGAAGCAGAAGGAAGGCATGTACAGTAACCATTTCAGTGCCAACTCCCTGTTTGTATGGATGCGAGGCGTGGATGCGGAAGTACACGAGGCATTTTCTGCAGCGCGTAAAAATGGCGCGAATTCCTGGGTAAAGAGGCAAGGGTATATATTCTGTTGGGAGTATGTTTTCCTTCTGCCCCTTTTTTATTTATTTTTTTGCCCCTGATGAAGACCCTTTATTGGGTTGAAACGCATTGGGCTTTGTCTTCTTATGATATGATTTTGTAATTAATACATTTTTTTTTGTATTTATTTTTTCTGAGTGTGCAGATCCTTTTTGTTTTTGCCGACTTCCTGTTTGGGCAGAATGCAAGTTGGTGTCGGCCATTACTTCCAAAGAGAGAGCAGAGAGAGCGGGAAGAGTTTTAGCAGAGCTGATCCTGTTCTGTAGCTTTAAAACTACACATTTTACATAATAACAATGAATTACAAAAATGTTATTTCTAACAGGGTCTCTTTAAATTCAGAATATTGTCTGAGGGAAAACATGCCCTTTAATATGCCTTTTATTTATTTTATTGTGTGATAATACCAGCATGTCTGGGGTGTATAATATGCTGTGGTATATAAAGGTGTAGGGACCCATAGGGTTAAATGGCCCATATGGCTTTAAATCCCTACAGGTTCAGTTCCCTTAGTTGCTGGGCAGAAGGGAATGTATCTAAGTGAGTTCATTAACATGTGTGTGCTATTGGTTAGAAGGGATGGTGACCACTTCCTGCCTCACTTTGGTATAGTGCTGGGAAAGGGGCGGCACCTTCCTGTTTGCTTCCTCCTGAGGAAGAGGGTGGGTGTTGCTGGGAGCCTGGGGCACGGGCCCAGTTAAAGTCAGGGAACAGGGCCCCGTGAATGAGACATTAGATAGTGGCAGGTGTAACCCACATACCAGTACCACTCTAGGGGTGTAAGGCAGTTAGGGTTGGGCCCCCGTACCAGTACCACTCTAGGGATGTAAGGCAGTTAGGGTTGGGCCCCCGTACCAGTACCACTCTAGGGGTGTAAGGCAGTTAGGGTTGGGCCCCCGTACCAGTACCACTCTAGGGGTGTAAGGCAGTTAGGGTTTGGCCCCCGTACCAGTACCACTCTAGGGTGTAAGGCAGTTAGGGTTGGGCCCCCGTACCAGTACCACTCTAGGGGTGTAAGCCAGTTAGGGTTGGGCCCCCGTACCAGTACCACTCTAGGGGTGTAAGGCAGTTAGGGTTGGGCCCCCGTACCAGTACCACTCTAGGGGTGTAAGGCAGTTAGGGTTGGGCCCCCGTACCAGTACCGCTCTAGGGGTGTAAGGCAGTTAGGGTTTTGCCCTGTACCAGTACCACTCTAGGGGTGTAAGGCAGTTAGGGTTGGGCCCCCGTACCAGTACCACTCTAGGGGTGTAAGGCAGTTAGGGTTGGGCCCCCGTACCAGTACCACTCTAGGGGCAGAAGGCAGTTAGGGTTGGGCCCCCGTACCAGTACCACTCTAGGGGCAGAAGGCAGTTAGGGTTGGGCCCCCGTACCAGTACCATTCTAGGGGTGTAAGGCAGTTAGTGTTGGGCCCCCGTACCAAATTCAAAGAGGGACAAGACAGGGCTGCCCCCTTTCCCCTCTCCTTTTCAATATAGCCATAGACCCCCTCATCAGACACATCTTACTTCACCCACAATACAAAGGAATCCAAATAGGACAAACCCCTCAAAAACTTGTAGCATTTGCGGATGATATCATGCTATTCATCAAAAAACCCACCCAAGATATCTCCATATTATTGCAAATAATAGACAGATTTGGCGCTATAGCAGGTTTCCGAATCAACCTAGAAAAATCTGAAGCACTACCTCTGAAACATACCCTCAAAACAGATTGGTCAAAAAATTTCCAAAAAACAAAACAATATATAAAATTTTTAGGTATCAATATCCCAAAACACCATACAGAAATATACAAACTAAACTTAAGACATAAAATAGACTCATTACAACAAAAACTCTTAATCTGGAAAATGGAATCTCACCTTCTCTGGCCATATACATTTATTAAAAATGATATTTTTCCCCAAATTACTATATGTCATACAGATGCTACCATACCAGATAAGACCCAAAGATCTTAAACGAATAAACCAAACATTTCGATCCTTTATCTGGAACAAACAACGCTCTAGAATAAGCTTCATAAAACTACAACAGCCCAAACAAGAGGGAGGACTCAACCTCCCCAATATAAAAGAATACAATGAAGCAGCCCTTACCAGATATATAGGGGACTGGCTATGGCATAGAGACATATACACCACAAACAATTTAGACCATTCTCCAGTAGCTGGACAATCCCTAAACTATTTATTACACACACCATTTACCAACATTCCCCACACAATGCGGGAAAACCCTCTATTCATACATTCATATAAAACATGGCAGATACTTCAAAAAAAATTTAAACTACCTCCACTCACTCAATATACCAAACATGGAATGGAAACACATCATTCCCAACAGAAATAAACAACTCCACACTACATCAATGGGAACAACAAGGCCTTTACATCATCAAAAATCTACTAGGACCAAACCTTTCAATTCTCCCACAAGAAACGTTACAACTCAAATATCCTTTCATATCACAAAACTTCTTTCTCCTTTTACAAATCCTACACTTCGCGTCAACCACATCAAAACACCTTTTGGAAATAGACAAAACCAACCCTCTCAACCTCATGTGGAAAGACAAAACATCAATAAAATCCACATCCCAACTATACCACATGTTAAGAATCTTGATCTATAAAGGGAATGAAGACAAAACATTACCAAAATGGACAAACATACCGCCACAGACAACGCATGACATACCAAAACTCCATAACCACTCAATGCAACCCCTTACCTCAAGTAAATATCAAGAAATGGCACTCCAAATACTGCATAAATCCTATTTAACCCTACTCAAATGATATAAAATGGGCAAGCTCTAACTGTCTACATTGCAATACCCCAGACGCAGATTTAGAACATTGCCTTTGGACATGCCCAAAAATACAAATCAGCAATTATTGGACCAGCCTAACAAACAAAACTTTACATCCCTCATTTGAATGGGCAATATTCAGCAATCTAAAGCAACCAATTCCACTCACAAAATCCGAAAGAGTCCTCGCAGAATACCTTGCTGCCGCCGCACATAAAACAATTTTACACCTTTGGTTGACCCCAGAACAACCAACAATAGAACTGACCAAACAAAAATTACATTATATATTCTACATGGATTGGCTGGAAACAATGACACATAGGGGGGAATTCACAAAAGTGCTGATATTGAGACAAATAAAAGCGGAGATGGATTTGTCGGATTTTCCACCAAATTCACAAACCTCTATTTCCACTTTTGTGAATTTGTCTTTTAAACAGACAGTTTTCAGATTTTGTCATTTTCCCGACATTTTTTTTAGCTGTTAGTAAATCTGTCGGTGCCCCAAACCCAGTCCCACAGCGACAGGCGCCTCGGGGGGAGGATTTTACCAGCAGGATTTTGCATTTCATTTGCCATTTGCCATTTCACATTGGGGGCATTTCCTGAAGGGTAATTTTAGTTTTCCCAGGGAAACTATACATCATTTTTTTCAGGACAATCTGGGCTTTCTAATGTTTTCTATATTTCTGTGTAATTCCACTTCTGTAATGAGATTTAAGGGTCTAAATACCTTCTTCTCTGGCCCCTACTCATTACTGGGCAGCAGCAATCCGGCCCCCACCCCAACATGCCCGGTGATAGGGGTCCAAGTGCCCAGTTGGGCCAGTCTAACCCTGCACCCCAGTATCCCAGTTTAGGTGCCAGTGTGTATGTGCTTTTTGCAGATCCCCAAGATGGCTGCTGGGAACAGGTGGGGCCAATGCTGTCGGGCAGCTCTGTAGTTCTGCCCAGGCTATGGGGGCACAGATAAGTTGGGGCAAATGTCAGTGAAGTGATTAAAGAGGGGGCACTGCTGCTAAAACTAATAATTTGCCTGGGAGGCTTTACTTTTCCTTTTAATAAAAATGTATACAATATATTCACTCAGAATGTTATTATTGCCTCATTCATTCAGCTAAAACTCCCATAACAATGCAAATGTGAGGGGAAAACTTTTTAAATATAAGCTATAAATTGAATTTTTTTTAATCAGTGTTTTACTTGTTTATAAAATGTTAATGAGGCTTTTTGCCCCTATTGTTCTAGGGTGAGACAGAGACTTGCCCCCTAACAATAGGCTGCTAATCCCCATTAATATGTTACTGACCCCCCAATGGGGCCCCTACCTTAGGTGTGAAATGGAGACTGGGGGAAACCAAACAGAAGAGCTTAGAATTGGACTGACAGTTACACTGAGCTTCACTCCATTTTGAAAATGTTGGGGAAAAATGTCGGGAAAAAAATGTCGGGAAAAAATGTCGTTTAAAACTTCATATAAATGTCGTTTTTAACGACAAATTCACAAAAGTGTCTGTAAACTGTCTTTTCTTCACCAAAAATGGAAAAGTGGCGGTTGAGTCGGAATTTAGGCGGATTTCTTTTTGTGAATCTGGAGAAAGTGTTTTCCACCAGTTTTCCCACCACTTTTACTCCAAAAAAGGGCTCTCTCCACTTTTGTGAATTCCCCCATAGAGAACAAAATACAACCAAATTCTTTACACACTGGATGAACTACATAACATCTCTCCCTGAACATACAAAATATTTAACAATATACTCTCTACAGAACACAACATGGTACGAAACAGAACTTATAAGAAACAACCAATTATTAACAGAAACCCAGAAATACATACAAACATTATCAAGTAACGAGAGATCACAATGATCGGAGCCTCCCAGGAGTCACAGAACCCACTAGGATACTATCAATGAGAGGGAATACCTCCTAAGAAATAAATAAACAGACAGAGCTTTAAGGTGGGTCATCATGTTTATGCTTTATTGGTTTATCAAAGACTACTTTGTTAAATTGAGAAACATATAGAAGATACAGACACAGAATCAATAATTAAACTGTAAACTGCAAGGAACAAAAATGTTGATAAACATATGTATGCTTTTATGAAAAGTACAGAAAAATTATACAGAAAACAAAAATGTACATGAACCCTATATGTAAAAAACTCAATAAAAACAATTTTCATAAAAAAAGATAAAAACAGAATATAGTGTAATCCCTTTTATTACAAATAGTGCTGCTGCAGTACCGGCTCCCCACAGTATGTGGGTAAGTACAAACCGTATCACTAACAGCTCTACGCGTTTCACGTGCCCGACGCTTCATCAGGAGAAAGAAACATGGGATCTAAAAACATCATCTTATACTGGCAAATCCCATACATATAATGGTGATTACGATGAGAAACAGCTGCCCCAGGGAGCATAGGTGCACATTCACATAAACCAATGGAGAAAGGAGGAGGGAGTAGTGACATAATCCATATGATTGGGATCCGCCCACCATATAGAGGAGCTGCATACAAATCCCATGAATCCCCCCGGCCAGATTTTTGTTTTCTCTCTTTTTCTCTTTCCCATTTATTCCTTTTACTTCCCTTTACCTTTTCTCCTTCCACCCCTTTCCTTCTCATAAGTGAAAATGAAACAAAACACAGAATTGTACATAAAACAAAAGCTGAACTAAAATGCTGCCAAATCCAGCTCTATATTTAGGCCATGAGGTTGTAATGTGTTCAGTTTAAAAATCCAGTAGGTCTCCCGCTGACATAATCTAATAAATCTATCACCCCCTCTGATGTTAGGGGAGATTTGTTCCAATCCCAAAAACACCAGCCCAGTGGGATCGCAATTATGTACCATGTTAAAGTGTCGCGAGACCCCACGGTTATTTTTGCCTAACTTAATATTACGTATGTGTTCCCTTATTCTAGTACCGATGGATCTGATGGTTCTCCCTACATACCACTTATTACAGGGACACCCCAATAAATAAACCACAAAAATGGAACGGTAATAAATTCCCTAACCGTAGGTATCCCCTCTATATGTAATTACTTGGGGGCTACATAAGAGCAAGTGGTGCATCTCTTTTTGCCACATTTATATGCCCCCTTCAAACCAAAGTTATTGATGCATTGCCTATCACCATTAGTGCCCCATACTTTTGAAGGAGCTAACAAATTTTAGATTTTAGATTTTTTAAAATAGATCTGCGGTTTCTCCCCAAGGTGTTCTCCTAAAATTGGGTCTGCAGTCAGAACATTCCAATGTTTTTGTACAATCTTTTTAATACTATGCACCGCGGTGTTGAACTTAGTGTAAAAGTTACATTTATGTGACATCCGTGCGACAGGGTTTTTTTCAAGTATTCCTATTTGTATCCTGTGCCAACTGTTTGGCTTCATTCAACCATGACTTTTTGTAACCCTTTTCTAGGAATCTATTTTCCTAATGCACTTCTAATGCACTTATTATGATGGGCACTGGATGCATGTAACACACCATTCCTATCAGTAGTTTTACAAAAAAGCTTTGTCTCTATTCGGTCTCCATTACTAAATAGAGTAAGGTCTAAATAGTTGATACTGCTATCATTGATTTTGGTTGTAAACTGAAGATTGTATGGATTGGCATTGATATGTATAATTAACGCATCAATAGTTTCAAGGGGGCCGTCCCAAATGAATAGCAAATCATCTATGTAACGAGTGTATAAGATGATATATTCACTAAATATGGGAGAGTTCCACACAAACTCATCTTCCCATACTGCCATATAAAGATTCGCATACGAAGGAGTGAATTTACTGCCCATAGCGGGGCCCTTCTTCTTTAAATAAAATAATTTATCAAAAACAAAGTAATTATGTGTTAGTATAAAACTAATACTTTCCAACAAAATTTTTTGAAAAGGCCCTGAGAGAGTACTCTCTGTGTGTAATTTATATTGTAAGGCCTTATCATGTGGTATGCAGGTATATAAAGAAGACACATCACATGTGACCCATTTATAAATATCCTTCCAAGTTATGAGTTTGATTTTATTCAATAAATCCATAGTATCCCTCAGATATGACCTTTGTTTCTTAACTACCTCTTGTAAGAAGCGGTCAACATATTCAGATAGGTTACTAGATAGGGAATCGATACCCGAAATTATAGGTCTCCCTGGGGGGACCAAGGGATCTTTATGTATCTTGGGCAGATGGTAGTAAATTGCCAGCCTAGGGAATCGAGTGATAAGAAAATCAGCTTCTTTGTCCTGTATAATACCTGCATGTCTCGCTCCCCCCACTAATGTTACTAATTCAGCAAGGTACTTGGTAGTGGGGTCAACATGCAATCTGTCATAAGTGTCAACATCCCCTAAAATACGATTGGCCTCTGAAAAATAGTCCTCCCTGTTTTGGATGACTATCCCCCCCTTTATCAGCTTGTTTAATAATAATGGTACCCCATCATCCATTAAAGTGTGTAAGGCATTTCTTTCTCCCTGAGAGAGATTATTGTTAGACTCCCAAGTATTATTAAAAATGTTATCAAAATCTTGTTGTACTAGTTTATGGTACATTCTACTGTGATCCCCTTGTGACTCTCTAGGGTAGAAATTGTTCTTTTTAAAAGTAGCGAATTAATTACTGTTACTCATAGTGGATCTAACCTCCTCACCCGGTGTCCGTAACAAATCATGTCACTTAAGGGTAATTTGCCGAACAAACTTGTGTAGATTAATATCCATTCAAGGGGGGGATTTTCTTTGGCAGAAGCAGCAAGAGATTTGAGCACCATGTTTATTGTCTACATTGAGGGCTGAAAGTAATTAATCAGGGGGACACCTATAGCGCTGAGTATCACTCAGTATCACAAGTTTAATGGGCACAATTAATGCTTTAATGATTTCAGAGTTTAAAGGTTCATCAGAGAAAGAAAGACCTGCAGCGCATTGTATATTATTATCAGTAATGACAGAATTATTGTTCATCCAATCAGACTGATGATCCCTGGGATCTGGGATGGAACCTTTCTTTTCCCTTATGGGATCCATTGACTTATGTACTTTGAGCCAATAAGTGGCAGTTAGTGATTCCATAGGTGTTGTGGGTTATTGGTGGGTATAAGCAGATACTGGTTCTGGGTCCTATTCTGCCTCCTCGGCAGCTACACACATAGCAGATAAGGCTGAACAAAGACACAGCTGTCATGTTTAACCTTTTCCTGTGCAAGTGCTGAGTATGTTTGTGGGTCGGGTCAGTACCGGGTTCTGTTACGCACACACTGGGTATCTCCAACCTCATGCTAAGCTATACCTGCCCCCCTGTATCCACTCACAGGAGAGGGGGTGATGCCAGGGGAGCTGCTGGGGGGCTGCATTATACACCCTCCTGTTTAACCAGCGAGTGACCAGCCTGGGTGTCTAGTGCAGAGAATAAAGGGAAAGTAAAGCTGCAGGTACAAAATAACAAGAACCTGTGTAGGAAATCACACAACTTTATCCATGTGATTCCCAAAAAGTGCAACTCACAAGCCCAACAGCATTCTGGGACTGCCCCGCCCACAATTGGTATTTATCTGTATTTATCTATATAATGGCCCAGTAATAACAACTGATTTATTGTTTGGGATTTTACCATCAGCTCAACCCTTTCTTTTTATTGTTGGCAAATCTATTGTGGATTCTGTTCAGATTCAAGTGCTTTGACAGCGTTTTTTGCCTGCGCTGCTCTCCCCTGCGGATCCTGTGGCAGAACCAGTTGCCCTGGGCTCTAACGATGGTACTGAGGATGGTTGGACCGACCCAATCTCTTTCTCTACAGAACAAAATGAGAGAAAATAAGGAAAGATTTAGTCTCACAGATCAGTATATTACAGACAGGGTTCCCTGCAGCCCTGCGGCTTCCCATTGGCTCTGTGCTGTGTGTTATCTGCTGGGCATCAGCCAATCAGCTGTCATTTAGGGAAGAACTGATCCCTGTACCAGTAGCCATCCTGCCTTATTAACTGGGGGGCAAGGGGGACTTCAATCTAAGGTCCCTATCACATATCATCGCCCCATGTTCCCTTTCACTGAATCCCCTGAAGCCCCCACACTGTGCCCCTTACCCACTCACCTGGTACCCGCAGGTCTCTGTACTGAGGCATCGCCCTATGTTCCCTCCCACTGAATCCCCTGCAGCCCCCACACTGTGCCCCTTACCCACTCACCTGGTACCTGCAGGTCTCTGTACTGAGGCACCGCCCTATGTTCCCTCCCACTGAATCCCCTGCAGCCCCCACACTGTGCCCCTTACCCACTCACCTGGTACCTGCAGGTCTCTGTACTGAGGCACCGCCCTATGTTCCCTCCCACTGAATCCCCTGCAGCCCCCACACTGTGCCCCTTACCCACTCACCTGGTACCCGCAGGTCTCTGTACTGAGGCAGCGCCAGGGATTCATGTTCCCAAGTGACTCGAACGCCATGTTGGAGTTTTTCCCGGGGAATCTCACATTTAGTGACGGCATCGAATGTTTCTTCTCCGTCAGTCTGAATGATTTGCTTTGTTGCCTTCAGTTCTGGGCCTTTTTCCTTTATAGTGACCCACTTAATGAGAATGTCCCTGGGGTAGAATTTACTGAAATGCACTGAGCAGAGAATGTTCCCTGATGGCATTGGGGTGAATCCCACTGGTTCCACTATCTGGGGTGCAGCTGGAAATGGAATAAAATCAGTAAATGAGTCACTTAAAGGAGAACTAAAGTCTAAAATAGAAAATCAGTAGAAATGCTGTATTCTGTATACTGAACATAAACACAAACATTCTGAACTTACTGCACAAGCCCAGAGGCTGAGAAGCCTAATTACAGTAATGATTTATGCTTTCAAAATTTTCAACAGGGGGCCGCCATCTTATCACTTTGTTATACTATCTTTTGTAAGATTTAGGGCTTGCACATGCTCAGTGGGCTCTGGGCTGCTGTTGGGAGGCGGAGCTTGGGGAACGTAGTAAATTATCAAAACAGGTCAGGTAATATCTGCCATAGAAGCTAATTAATAATTAGAATCATAATATGCAGCCTGCACTGGTTCCTGTGTTGCCCTGTAATGTAATGTGGGGTTTAGAGTTTTTGTTTAATAAAACTTTCCCAGCTCTCTAGGGCCCGCATTGGCAGAAATGCAAAAGAATCCCCCAATGAGAATCCCAGCTGATGTGAGTAAATCCGGCTCCCTGTTCTCTGTTCCTGCAATTGGAGTTGGGAGCAATAAGCACAGTTTCCCAGCACTGAACAAGTCTGTCCCTTTATCCCCATGTCTGATTCCTGTGCCATATAATGACGGGAAAATGCCATCATTATCTCTATATGTAAGATAATATCAAAATGGCTGATATAATGCTGGGAATCTAATCAGCATTCTCATTGGTCAATGCTCTTGTGTATATAATTTTTTCTTCAACCTCCATAGAGAACTAGGTGATCCCATTGGCACAGAGACACAGGTGCATCATGGGTACAGGTACATATAAACCAGTGCTGCCCTATTATACACATGGGATTACAGCACATCATATACACACTTCCCTCTCCCCAAGCTTTAGCTGGGTATGTAGATATAATGTGTTTACAACAGACCTTACCATAGCTCTATCACCGAACAAATCAGTTTTAAAGATGATATTTACATTTTCTAAATAAATTAAAAAAAATTCTTAATTCTATGATTCTACAAACAACTTACTTTGCCATTTATACAAAGCTAAGATCTATAGCACAAACAAAACGCAAGCTTGCTGAGCAGCCTCGGGGTGCCATACAGCCTGGGGGTGCCATACAGACTGGGGGTGCCATACAGCCTGGGGGTGCCATACAGACTGGGGGTGCCATACAGCCTCGGGGTGCCATACAGACTGGGGGTGCCTTGTACAGACTGGGGGTGCCTTGTACAGCCTGGGGGTGCCATACAGACTGGGGGTGCCATACAGACTGGGGGTGCCTTACACAGACTGGGGGTGCCTTACACAGACTGGGGGTGCCATACACAGACTGGGGGTGCCATACAGACTGGGGGTGCCATACACAGCCTGGGGGCGCCTTACACAGACTGAGGGTGCCATACAGACTGGGGGTTCCATACACAGCCTGTTTATAATAGTGAGACAGGGTAACCCTTTTGAAATAAAAAATAACAAAAGTGGTATAAAGGTGATACCTTATTGGCTAACTAAGATACCCATAGCAAGCTTTCAGAACATTCTAGTTCCTTTCAAGCTGATTACAAAGAAGCTGTGGTGCTCTCTGATATATATATACAACATTCAGCTCATAGATCAAATAACCAGAAAAAAAGGAATATCTGTGTGGAAGGTGTTGACAAAGTCTCATAAACGGGACGGGGGGGGGGGGGGGCTGCAAGGGACAAATAGATACAAACAGATAAGGTACAGGATAATGTGGATCAAAGTGACTTGATATAAATTAGGGTAAGATACTGAAGTGGGAAGTGAATGGAATTCCATGTGATTAACTGGCCCAGTGTCTCTACAGATGTTGGTATTCCTGGCTGGGTGCCGGCAGTTCTTAATCTAAATAATTTGCCATAAATCCAAGGCCCAGGTTCAGTCCCTTCTCCAGAGAGTTGAAAGTTTTAATTAATTTGTACTCCCAGACCTTCCTTTCATTCTCTGTTTTAAAGTTCCCCTTAAGGACCAAGATTCTTAAATCATTTATGGAGTGGTGAGGGCTGTTAAAATGGTTCCCTACTGGTGTGTCCAGTTTTTTATTTTTTATAGTAAAGCGGTGGTGTGTGTTTCTCTTTCTCAGGCTTTGACCAGTCTCTCCTATATACAGTCCTCCTGTTGGGCATCTAGTGCCCTGTATTAAGTACCCCACGTTGGAAGAAGAACAGTTGTACTGCCCATGGATGCTGTATTCCTCTAATGTGTCTGGAATCTGTATTTTGGCTGAAGTACAGATGTGTGGGCAGGTTTTGCATTGTTTTTTGCCT
Organism: Xenopus tropicalis; assembly: GCF_000004195.4. Classification (NCBI taxonomy): domain Eukaryota; kingdom Metazoa; phylum Chordata; class Amphibia; order Anura; family Pipidae; genus Xenopus; species Xenopus tropicalis. Next base: position 915,070 of record NC_030685.2, read on the forward strand.
CAGGGATTGGTTCCATTTTTGTTGGATTGTATTAAGGCACTCCTTGTTATTAGTCTTTTAAGGTTTGGGGGCTGCCTGAATGCCAGAAGTGGTGGGTCTGGGAATATGTTTTGGAGCCTCTCATCCTTATGGAGTGTGCACTGTAGATCTTTAGCTATTTTTCTGAGGGTCTTTAGTTGGGGATTGTATGTGACTACTAGAGGTCGATTTGTTTCTGTTTTCTGTTTATATTGCAGAAGTTGACTTCTGGGAATCCTGGTGGCTGTATAGATGTTTTGATCCACAATCCTTGGGTTGTAGCCCCTGTTGATGAAGTCTGCTTCAAGTGTTTTTAGGTGGTGGTCCCTTTCAGTAGAGTCAGAACATATCCGATTATATCGTAGAGCCTGGCTGTAGATGATGGAGTGTTTGGTGTGGTCAGGGTGAAAGCTATCCTACATTAGATAAGATGGTTTATCCGTTGGCTTCCGATATATGGTGGTTTGTAAACTATTCTCCCTGATATGGATGGTTGTATCTAGAAAGTGAATGTGAGTAGGGGAGTAGTTCAGTTTAAAATTAATAGTGAGACACAAACTCTGAGCTCAGTGTCAGTCACTTTGCATCCTGGGAAGGAACATAGTGTTTGTGCAGAGGTTCCCCTGTACATGTTGTTCTGCCTATACACCTACTGGCACAGTTTGGCCTCTCCCCGTGTGTAATGCACACACACCCCCATGCAACTGCTTCATAAACACTTTGACACAAGTTATTGGGCTGTTGTGTGGGTGTATATAAAATTAAAAAATTAATTAAAAAATTAAAAAATAAGAAAAGTAAAAAAATAAAAACATAAAAAAAGCAAGCCCCAGTGCTAAAGCTAGTAATGTTCTGTACCTTAGCCCTGGGGGGGAGTGTAAGGGGCAGATACAGTCACTGTTTTACATACAGAGAAACCTTTCCAATGGGGCAGTTTATTCCCAGAGGGGCTGTTTGTAACAGCAAAGTGACTGGAACTTTTGTCACAGCTTCTGCCTCTGTTTCCAACCTTTGTAACTTATATTTGTTACACAGCTCAGTATTTGGGATCATTACAAGGGGGAAAGAAAAGTCCCACAATAAGGATTCAGCTAAAGTCTCGCCCCAAGCTCAAAGTGCCAGAGCAGGACTTCAGTTATTTAGGGAGCAGCCAGACAGGACTGTGATTGGTTGGCCTGTATGCATGTAGGGAACAGGCAGAGACTAGAGCAAGCAGGCAGGGGAAAGAAGAATATTGGGAGTCGCTCCCTAAGCTCAGTGACATCAGCCAAGAGCAGACTGAGCATGTGCAGTAGTTGGGCAAAAGATGGAGAGCTACTGTGGGCATCTTCAGGGGCATGGGGCTTTATTTCTATAGAGCTTTGGGGATGTTGGGCTGGTACAGGGGCTCAAACACACAGCTAAACATTTCTACCCATAGTCTTTTTTAGGCTTTAGTGTCCCTTTAATTTACTGACATCCATATACACAAACTGCTCCAGTCTATATATCACAGTAAAAAACCAAACATGTCAAATGAACCCTGGGGAGCAGAGAGATATCTGGGGGCAAAATCAGTATAATGATACAATCTGGGGTGCATGTGTACCCCCACTTACCCTGCTTTATGTGGGTAACAATGGGCTTAGGGAGAGATTCATGCGCTACGGTGGCACAGAGAGTGTAGGGAATATTCCTATTTATGCCTGTGGGGATCTCCCAGGCGCTTGTGGCTCTGTACGTTCCATCAGGATTATTCTCATATGTCGGCTCAGAACTCAGAGCCTTTCCCATGTTCCGTGTTTGTTCCTGAATCAGTTGCCATGAAATCTTCATCTTTTGGGGATAAAACCCATCTGCCACCAAGTAGAACTTTCCATCCTGTCTTAGTTGGATCTCACTGACTGTGGGACGAGCTGTGAGAGGCAAATACAGGAGAATGAAACACAGTTCATATCTGAGTCCCACCCCTAGGGGGCAGTCTGCACATATTGGGGTCTATGAGTTGCCCCACACACTGGAGCAGATTCTGTCACAGTCAGGAGGTGGCGCTATATTGATTTATCATTTATATTTAGGAAGGGGCCAAATGGGCAACTAAGTCACTGAGTGAGATTCTATTCTGATTGGACTCTGAGACACCATTTATATAAGTGACTGTATCCCCTTCCTAATAACTGTGCATATACATGGCTTCCCCCTGTATGTATTTATATATATGTGTACATAAGTGTTAGGAGGGGTTTATAGTCTGTCATATAAATATATACATATATAGATGGGGATATATAGCTTATTTATTGGGTTATTTATTAATATATTAGCCGGTTTAGGCAGAATTCCTTTCCTTAGGATTTAGGGGCCCTTATTTCTAGTTGGTCAGAGTTACTTTATTTTCCTGTACTCATTTTAATCTCTATTTATTGGCCTATCCTTTTTGTTTTTTGGGGGTTTTTTTCAACCTTGGTCACTAGAGGGCGCACTTTCCTTTTCTATTTCCCTTTAGTTATTGCAGCAGCTCGTGGCTGTCATTACAGAGACTGTGCTGGGGGGCAAATAATAGGGTGCAGAATCCCTCTGGCACAGGGTACAGCCCCCCCAGGATTAATGTTAAATATGAGTAAAGCACAAACTCTACCCAGTAATCATCACACACAGGTTTCTCACTTTCTTGTTCCGACCCCCCAAAAATTGCCCATTGCACCTGTATTTTGCACTTTGCACCCTGCCTCCCTGTTGGTAAATGAGCCCCAGTGCATATGATTGGTTTAACCCAGCGCATTAGTAGTAGAGGGGTCATGTTATCATTCATTTTATGATTTACAGTTGATTTTGTCACCATTTATTGGGGAGCAGAGAAGGAAGGCGCAAGCTTTTGGGGGCCCTCCCCTCCTTGGGTGCAAAGTTATGATATTGGGTTTGGAGCAGCACCGGGGGGAGCAGAACATTTGCACTTGGGTTTGTAAATAATAAAAGAGAAAAGGCTTTGTTTTAAAAAGGTGGTCGGGGTCCATTGGTGCAGTTCTTTGCACAGTATGTGAGCGCCCCCTGGATACCCCCTGGGTTGGGCATTATTCTGGGAGGCAAGTTGGGCAGTGCCAATGGGCACAGGAGAGCCCTGTACTTACCCCCCACCTACCTCCAGTACATTATGTCTGTTACCTTGTGCCCAACCCAAAGTGGGTCCTGTAATCCCAAGGGTGCAAGTGCTCTGTGGTTTGGTCCTTAGGGCTAAGTAGTTGCACCTGGGATTTTTATTTAAGGGTGAAGACACATGGAGCTACTTAGTAGCGGCTACTAAAATAGACAATGCTGATCATTTACTGATAATTGTCTCTATGTGTGTTTTAGCAGAGGCAATTCTCAGCATGTCTGTGGCAGGGGATTTTCTGGAGTTTAGTAGCTGTGAAAAAGTAGCTGCTACTAGTAGCTCCATGTGTCTTCACCCTTAGGGCCCATTGACCTATAGAACTGTTTCCAGGCAAGAAACCCAATATTCAGAAATATTTATTGAACAACATTGTCCCATAAATGAGATTTGCAGCAAGTGTGTGGCTAGTGCCCCAGGCTGGGATGTGCCACTCTGTAGGTCAGTGGGTGCCAGTGGGTTATTAGGGGGTACTCACCCCTCACATATAATGGTGCTGTGCCTCTCTATCCCCCCCCAGGCTGGGATGTGCCACTCTGTAGGTCAGTGGGTGCCAGTGGGTTATTAGGGGGTACTCACCCCTCACATATAATGGTGCTGTGCGCCTCTCTATCCCCCCCCCCAGGCTGGGATGTACCACTCTGTAGGTCAGTGGGTGCCAGTGGGTTATTAGGGGGTACTCACCCCTCACATATAATGGTGCTGTGCCTCTCTATCCCCTCCCCCAGGCTGGGATGTACCACTCTGTAGGTCAGTGGGTGCCAGTGGGTTATTAGGGGGTACTCACCCCTCACATATAATGGTGCTGTGCCTCTCTATCCCCTCCCCCAGGCTGGGATGTGCCACTCTGTAGGTCAGTGGGTGCCAGTGGGTTATTAGGGGGTACTCACCCCTCACATATAATGGTGCTGTGCCCCTCTCTATCCCCCCCCCCAGGGTGGGATGTGCCACTCTGTAGGTCAGTGGGTGCCAGTGGGTTATTAGGGGGTACTCACCCCTCACATATAATGGTGCTGTGCCTCTCTATCCCCTCCCCCAGGCTGGGATGTGCCACTCTGTAGGTCAGTGGGTGCCAGTGGGTTATTAGGGGGTACTCACCCCTCCCATATAATGGTGCTGTGCCTCTCTATCCCCCCCCCAGGCTGGGATGTACCACTCTGTAGGTCAGTGGGTGCCAGTGGGTTATTAGGGGGTACTCACCCCTCACATATAATGGTGCTGTGCCTCTCTATCCCCCCCCAGGCTGGGATGTGCCACTCAGTAGGTCAGTGGGTGCCAGTGGGTTATTAGGGGGTACTCACCCCTCACATATAATGGTGCTGTGCCTCTCTATCCCCCCCCAGGCTGGGATGTGCCACTCAGTAGGTCAGTGGGTGCCAGTGGGTTATTAGGGGGTACTCACCCCTCACATATAATGGTGCTGTGCCTCTCTATCCCCTCCCCCAGGCTGGGATGTGCCACTCTGTAGGTCAGTGGGTGCCAGTGGGTTATTAGGGGGTACTCACCCCTCACATATAATGGTGCTGTGCCTCTCTATCCCCTCCCCCAGGCTGGGATGTGCCACTCTGTAGGTCAGTGGGTGCCAGTGGGTTATTAGGGGGTACTCACCCCTCACATATAATGGTGCTGTGCCCCTCTCTATCCCCCCCCCCAGGCTGGGATGTACCACTCTGTAGGTCAGTGGGTGCCAGTGGGTTATTAGGGGGTACTCACCCCTCACATATAATGGTGCTGTGCCTCTCTATCCCCTCCCCCAGGCTGGGATGTGCCACTCTGTAGGTCAGTGGGTGCCAGTGGGTTATTAGGGGGTACTCACCCCTCACATATAATGGTGCTGTGCCTCTCTATCCCCTCCCCCAGGCTGGGATGTGCCACTCTGTAGGTCAGTGGGTGCCAGTGGGTTATTAGGGGGTACTCACCCCTCACATATAATGGTGCTGTGCCCCTCTCTATCCCCCCCCCCCAGGGTGGGATGTGCCACTCTGTAGGTCAGTGGGTGCCAGTGGGTTATTAGGGGGTACTCACCCCTCACATATAATGGTGCTGTGCCTCTCTATCCCTCCCCCAGGCTGGGATGTGCCACTCTGTAGGTCAGTGGGTGCCAGTGGGTTATTAGGGGGTACTCACCCCTCACATATAATGGTGCTGTGCCTCTCTATCCCCCCCCCCCCAGGCTGGGATGTGCCACTCTGTAGGTCAGTGGGTGCCAGTGGGTTATTAGGGGGTACTCACCCCTCACATATAATGGTGCTGTGCCTCTCTATCCCCCCCCCCCAGGCTGGGATGTACCACTCTGTAGGTCAGTGGGTGCCAGTGGGTTATTAGGGGGTACTCACCCCTCACATATAATGGTGCTGTGCCTCTCTATCCCCTCCCCCAGGCTGGGATGTGCCACTCTGTAGGTCAGTGGGTGCCAGTGGGTTATTAGGGGGTACTCACCCCTCACATATAATGGTGCTGTGCCCCTCTCTATCCCCCCCCCCAGGGTGGGATGTGCCACTCTGTAGGTCAGTGGGTGCCAGTGGGTTATTAGGGGGTACTCACCCCTCACATATAATGGTGCTGTGCCTCTCTATCCCCTCCCCCAGGCTGGGATGTGCCACTCTGTAGGTCAGTGGGTGCCAGTGGGTTATTAGGGGGTACTCACCCCTCACATATAATGGTGCTGTGCCTCTCTATCCCCCCCCCCCCAGGCTGGGATGTGCCACTCTGTAGGTCAGTGGGTGCCAGTGGGTTATTAGGGGGTACTCACCCCTCCCATATAATGGTGCTGTGCCTCTCTATCCCCCCCCCCCCAGGCTGGGATGTGCCACTCTGTAGGTCAGTGGGTGCCAGTGGGTTATTAGGGGGTACTCACCCCTCCCATATAATGGTGCTGTGCCTCTCTATCCCCCCCCCAGGCTGGGATGTGCCACTCTGTAGGTCAGTGGGTGCCAGTGGGTTATTAGGGGGTACTCACCCCTCACATATAATGGTGCTGTGCCTCTCTAGCTCGTCCCCAGGCTGGGATGTGCCACTCTGTAGGTCAGTGGGTGCCAGTGGGTTATTAGGGGGTACTCACCCCTCACATATAATGGTGCTGTGCCCCTCTATCCCCCCCCCCCAGGCTGGGATGTACCACTCTGTAGGTCAGTGGGTGCCAGTGGGTTATTAGGGGGTACTCACACCTCACATATAATGGTGCTGTGCCTCTCTATCCCCTCCCCCAGGCTGGGATGTGCCACTCTGTAGGTCAGTGGGTGCCAGTGGGTTATTAGGGGGTACTCACCCCTCACATATAATGGTGCTGTGCCTCTCTATCCCCCCCCCAGGCTGGGATGTACCACTCTGTAGGTCAGTGGGTGCCAGTGGGTTATTAGGGGGTACTCACCCCTCACATATAATGGTGCTGTGCCCCTCTCTATCCCCCCCCCAGGCTGGGATGTGCCACTCTGTAGGTCAGTGGGTGCCAGTGGGTTATTAGGGGGTACTCACCCCTCACATATAATGGTGCTGTGCTTCTCTATCCCCCCCCAGGCTGGGATGTGCCACTCTGTAGGTCAGTGGGTGCCAGTGGGTTATTAGGGGTACTCACCCCTCACATATAATGGTGCTGTGCCCCTCTCTATCCCCCCCCCAGGCTGGGATGTGCCACTCTGTAGGTCAGTGGGTGCCAGTGGGTTATTAGGGGGTACTCACCCCTCACATATAATGGTGCTGTGCCTCTCTATCCCCCCCCCCAGGCTGGGATGTGCCACTCTGTAGGTCAGTGGGTGCCAGTGGGTTATTAGGGGGTACTCACCCCTCACATATAATGGTGCTGTGCCTCTCTATCCCCCCCCCCAGGCTGGGATGTACCACTCTGTAGGTCAGTGGGTGCCAGTGGGTTATTAGGGGGTACTCACCCCTCACATATAATGGTGCTGTGCCCCTCTCTATCCCCCCCCCAGGCTGGGATGTGCCACTCTGTAGGTCAGTGGGTGCCAGTGGGTTATTAGGGGGTACTCACCCCTCACATATAATGGTGCTGTGCCTCTCTATCCCCTCCCCCAGGCTGGGATGTGCCACTCTGTAGGTCAGTGGGTGCCAGTGGGTTATTAGGGGGTACTCACCCCTCACATATAATGGTGCTGTGCCTCTCTATCCCCCCCCCAGGCTGGGATGTACCACTCTGTAGGTCAGTGGGTGCCAGTGGGTTATTAGGGGGTACTCACCCCTCACATATAATGGTGCTGTGCCCCTCTCTATCCCCCCCCCCAGGCTGGGATGTGCCACTCTGTAGGTCAGTGGGTGCCAGTGGGTTATTAGGGGGTACTCACCCCTCACATATAATGGTGCTGTGCCCCTCTCTATCCCCCCCCCCCAGGCTGGGATGTGCCACTCTGTAGGTCAGTGGGTGCCAGTGGGTTATTAGGGGGTACTCACCCCTCACATATAATGGTGCTGTGCTTCTCTATCCCCCCCCAGGCTGGGATGTGCCACTCTGTAGGTCAGTGGGTGCCAGTGGGTTATTAGGGGGTACTCACCCCTCACATATAATGGTGCTGTACGCCTCTCTATTGCCTCCCCCAGGCTGGGATGTGCCACTCTGCAGATAAATTTTGCCCCATCTTCGGCAATGGATGGAGAGAAAGCCAAACGTGCCGTACAGGTGAGAGTCCGATCCGCCTGCTCCTGGGATTGGATATCTGGGATCTTGTACCTCCCACCATTGTTAACCAGTTCCTCTCTGCCGCTCTCCTTCTCCTTATACCAAGTGACAGTGAGTTTATCAGGGAAATACCCAGAGATGGGACAGAGTATTTCTGCCTCAGTGCCCACATACAGATCAGGAGTGAGTATCTCTGCCATTACTGGGCGCCAGGGGAAATCTGTGGAATAAACAGGAATCATGTTGGAACTGACTTACTAAATGCAACCCATACTCACCCAGGGATTTGTCAAGTACTTATTAAGGCTCATTCACTCACAGCATTAAATGTCTCATCATCATTGCCCAGAATCCCTTTCCCCCCCCATAAATCCCACCAGTACACATTACACAGACCCCTTACCATGTGGGTGAATCTCTGCATTCCCAGTCTGCCCCGTAGGTTTATGGTTCCAGGTCACTGTCACTGGGAGACTGAGACTGTTTAATGGGATTGTGGCCTCACTCACAGCAGTAAATGTCTCATCATCATTAACCTGAATCACTTTCTGGGATGGAATTATCTCTCGGGGGTGTTTGTGGGACCTGGTTCCGGCCCATTCTATATGAATATCTTTGGGGTAGAAGCCCCTGACAGTCAGAGAGCAGACAATCCCCTTCCCTGAGTCACTGATGGAGAATCTCACAGGCTCGGGGGCCCCGGGCGCCACTGAAATAGAAAATAAAGATTAGAAGGTGATTGGCTGATGGATCATTATTTTTTTTAAGGCCACATCCTTTCCTGCCCCCATACTGTGTATCCCACCCTGTGTGCCCCTCTCACACACCCACGTTTATGGCCACTGACACTGCAGGTGAATGAGAAGCTGCCACTTTCTAGTGCCTCAGGCCAGTGCTGGGGTTTGGGTCGCTCCAACTCTAGTGGGAAATGTATCCAAGTTGTTGCTGGATAATGGTGTGGATAATCTGGCCTGCTTGTGGGTGACTAGGGTGGTAACACTAGTGTGCGGGATAGTACCAGAGTTAGGGCAGTGCCCCTAGTGGGTGTCTGTGTTTTGACAGTTTTCATGTTTTTGGAAGAGGATTATTCCCAGTTGGGGTTGGATTTATTAGCAGCCATATTGTGGGAGTCCCTCTGGTCTGCGCAGGGATATTTGTAGCAGGGAATGGACACTTTGTTCTGTGGATGTTTGATTTTTCCCTTAGTCCATATTCAGTAGGTTGGATTTTGTAGCTTTTGCTGTCAGACACTTACCATAACCTGGGGCATTCTTGTACCTATGGCTTGTAAAGCATCTCCATCTCTCATTTTCAGGGGCCAAACATTATATCAGCCTCCCTGTTTCATTGCTGTAATACTGGTCTTGTTGTTTGGCCATTTCCACAACTATTGGTTTTATTGTATGTTATTTATTCCCACCCCTTATTACCTTGGGGCGGGGCTTGGTAGATCCCATGAGTACTGACATGGAAGGGATGCAGAAGAAAATGAGAATTCCTTTACTTTTATTCCCGATATATCAGTACAAGGTTTCCATCCCAGTTATTTGGTTCTTGTACAGCCCAACAGGGGTGAGGAGCAAGTCAGGTGGTATTATAGGTGGGGATTATTTTTGATTGGCTATGGTATAGGTCCTACCTCCTAGGAATATAGATAATGGAGGGCACTCAAAACACCACTATCACAAATTAAAGTATAAAGGTTTGGTGCAGAATCAACCCCCAAAAATTATACCCCCATATAGGGCACCAAAATCAATGTATTTTACATAGGTACAGGCTGGCACACAAATACTCACTGGCACAGTGGTAATAATTAAAGATAAATGTCTTTTATATAAGATATGCAAAGAGATTACACTAATCAATTTTAAGGGGAATCCTCCTGAGAAAGGCTTTCTTTACTGAAACATTGGGATAATTCTCATCTTCGGCAAGTGTATCCGCTAACTAATGTGCCCTTTCCCTAATTGTGCACATGTTTGTGGCATGTATTGTTTTATATAATCATGTGACTGTATTGTATTGATTAAAATTGATTAGTGTTATCTCTTTACATATCTTACATAACAGACAATTATCTTTTAATACTTCCACTGTGCCAGTGAGTATTTGTGTGCCAGCCCTTACCTATGTAAATAGGCCCTACCTCCTGTCTGGGGGCCAGAATATTACCCTTTTGTACTGACATGTCGGGACTAGAAATTACATTTATGAGGTAAGTAAAATTCTCATTATCATGGTAGCAAGATACTAAACATCTCAAATAGGGTGCATGTATACCGCACAACTTACCCTGCTTTATGTGGGTAACAATGGGCTGAGGGAGAGATTCATGCGCTACGGTGGCACAGAGAGTGTAGGGAATATTCCTATTTATGCCTGTGGGGATCTGACAGGCGCTTGTGGCTCTGTACGTTCCATCAGGATTATTCCCATATTCCGGCTCAGAACTCAGAGCCTTTCCCTTGTTCCCTGCTTGTTCCTTTCCCTTGTTCCGTGCTTGTTCCTGAATCAGTTGCCATGAAATCTTCATCTGTTCGGGATAAAACCCATCTGCCACCAAGTAGAACTTTCCATCCTCTCTTAGTTGGATCTCACCGACTGTGGGACGAGCTGTGAGAGGCAAATACAGGAGAATAAAACACAGTTCATATCTGAGTCCCACCCCTAGGGGGCAGTCTGCACATATTGGGGTCTATGAGTTGCCCCACACACTGGTGCAGATTCTGTCACAGTCAGGAGGTGGCGCTATATTGATTTATCATTTATATTTAGGAAGGGGCCAAATGGGCCACTAAGTCACTGAGTGAGATTCTATTCTGATTGGACTCTGAGACACCATTTATATAAGTGACTGTATCCCCTTCCTAATAACTGTGCATATACATGGCTTCCCCCTGTATGTATTTATATATATGTGTACATAAGTGTTAGGAGGGGTTTATAGTCTGTCATATAAATATATATATATATAGATGGGGATATTTAGCTTATTATTGGGTTATTTATTAATATATTAGCCAGTTTAGGCAGAATTCCTTTCCTTAGGATTTAGGGGCCCTTATTTCTAGTTGGTCAGAGTTATTTTATCTTCCTGTACTAATTTTAATCTCTATTTATTGGCCTATTCTATTTTTGGTTTTTTTTTTTCAACCTTGGTCACTAGAGTGCGCACTTTTATATTTCCCTTTAGTTATTGCAGCAGCCCGTGGCTGTCATTACAGAGACTGTGCTGGGGGGCAAATAATAGGGTGCAGAATCCCTCTTGGCACAGGGTACAACCCCCCAAGATTTATGTTAAATATGAGTAGAGCACAAACTGTACCCAGTAATCATCACACACAGGTTTCTCACTTTCTTTTCCGCCCCCCAAAAATTGCCCATTGCACCTGTATTTTGCACTTTGCACCCTGCCTCCCTGTTGGTAAATGAGCCCCAGTGCATATGATTGGTTTAACCCAGCGCATTAGTAGTAGAGGGGTCATGTTATCATTCATTTTATGATTTACAGTTGATTTTGTCACCATTTATTGGGGAGCAGAGAAGGGAGGTTCAAGCTTTTGGGGGCCCTCCCCTCCTTGGGTGCAAAGTTATGATATTGGGTTTGGAGCAGCACCGGGGGGAGCAGAACATTTGCACGTGGGTTTGTAAATAATAAAAGAGAAAAGGCTTTGTTTTAAAAAGGTGATCGGGGTCCATTGGTGCAGTTCTTTGCACAGTATGTGAGCGCCCCCTGGATACCCCCTGGGTTGGGCATTATTCTGGGAGGCAAGTTGGGCAGTGCCAATGGGCACAGGAGAGCCCTGTACTTACCCCCCACCTACCTCCAGTACATTATGTCTGTTACCTTGTGCCCAACCCAAAGTGGGTCCTGTAATCCCATGGGTGCAAGTGCTCTGTGGTTTGGTCCTTAGGGCTTAGTAGTTGCACTTGGGATTTTTATTTAAGGGTGAAGACACACGGAGCTACTTAGTAGCGGCTACTAAAATAGACAATGCTGATCATTTACTGATAATTGTCTCTATGTGTGTTTTAGCAGAGGCTATTCTCAGCATGTCTGTGGCAGGGGATTTTATGGAGTTTAGTAGCCGTGAAAAAGTGGTTGCTACTAGTAGCTCCATGTGTCTTCACCCTTAGGGCCCACTGACCTATAGAACTGTTTCCAGGCAAGAAACCCAATATTCAGAAATGTTTATTGAACAACATTGTCCCATAAATGAGATTTGCAGCAAGTGTGTGGCTAGTGCCCCAGGCTGGGATGTGCCACTCTGTAGGTCAGTGGGTGCCAGTGGGTTATTAGGGGGTACTCACCCCTCACATATAATGGTGCTGTGCCTCTCTATCCCCTCCCCCAGGCTGGGATGTACCACTCTGTATGTCAGTGGGTGCCAGTGGGTTATTAGGGGGTACTCACCCCTCACATATAATGGTGCTGTGCCTCTCTATCCCCCCCAGGCTGGGATGTACCACTCTGTAGGTCAGTGGGTGCCAGTGGGTTATTAGGGGGTACTCACCCCTCACATATAATGGTGCTGTGCCTCTCTATCCCCCCCAGGCTGGGATGTACCACTCTGTAGGTCAGTGGGTGCCAGTGGGTTATTAGGGGGTACTCACCCCTCACATATAATGGTGCTGTGCCTCTCTATCCCCCCCCCCAGGCTGGGATGTACCACTCTGTAGGTCAGTGGGTGCCAGTGGGTTATTAGGGGGTACTCACCCCTCACATATAATGGTGCTGTGCCTCTCTATCCCCCTCCCCCAGGCTGGGATGTGCCACTCTGTAGGTCAGTGGGTGCCAGTGGGTTATTAGGGGGTACTCACCCCTCACATATAATGGTTTTGTGCGCCTCTCTATCGCCTCCTTCAGGCTGGGATGTACAACTCTGCAGATAAATTCTGCCCCATCTTCGGCAATGGATGGAGAGAAAGCCAAACGTGCCGTACAGGTGAGAGTCCAACCTGTTTGCTCCTGGGATTGGATATCTGGGATCTTGTACCTCCCACCATTGTTAACCAGTTCCTCTCTGCCGCTCTCCTTCTCCTTATACCAAGTGACAGTGAGTTTATCAGGGAAATACCCAGAGATGGGACAGAGTATTTCTGCCTCAGTGCCCACATACAGATCAGGAGTGAGTATCTCTGCCATTACTGGGCGCCAGGGGAAATCTGTGGAATAAACAGGAATCATGTTGGAACTGAGTGACTAAATGCAACCCATACTCACCCAGGGATTTGTCAAGTACTTATTAAGGCTCATTCACTCACAGCATTAAATGTTCCCCCCATAAATCCCACCTGTACAGGTTACACAGACCCCTTACCATGTGGGTGAATCTCTGCATTCCCAGTCTGCCCCGTAGGTTTATGGTTCCAGGTCACTGTCACTGGGAGACTGAGACTGTTTAATGGGATTGTGGCCTCACTCACAGCAGTAAATGTCTCATCATCATTAACCTGAATCACTTTCTGGGATGGAATTATCTCTCGGGGGTGTTTGTGGGACCTGGTTCCGGCCCATTCTATATGAATATCTTTGGGGTAGAAGCCCCTGACAGTCAGAGAGCAGACAATCCCCTTCCCTGAGTCACTGATGGAGAATCTCACAGGCTCGGGGGCCCCGGGCGCCACTGAAATAGAAAATAAAGATTAGAAGGTGATTGGCTGATGGATCATTATTTTTTTTAAGGCCACATCCTTTCCTGCCCCCATACTGTGTATCCCACCCTGTGTGCCCCTCTCACACACCCACGTTTATGGCCACTGACACTGCAGGTGAATGAGAAGCTGCCACTTTCTAGTGCCTCAGGCCAGTGCTGGGGTTTGGGTCGCTCCAACTCTAGTGGGAAATGTATCCAAGTTGTTGCTGGATAATGGTGTGGATAATTTGGCCTGCTTGTGGGTGACTAGGGTGGTAACACTAGTGAGCGGGATAGTACCAGAGTTAGGGCAGTGCCCCTAGTGGGTGTCTATGTTTTGACAGTTTTCATGTTTTTGGAAGAGGATTATTCCCAGTTGGGGTTGGATTTATTAGCAGCCATATTGTGGGAGTCCCTCTGGTCTGCGCAGGGATCCTTGTAGCAGGGAATGGATATTTTGTTCTGTGGATGTTTGATTTTTCCCTTAGTCCATATTCAGTAGGTTGGATTTTGTAGCTTTTGCTGTCAGACACTTACCATAACCTGGGGCATTCTTGTACCTATGGCTTGTAAAGCATCTCCATCTCTCATTTTCAGGGGCCAAACATTAGATCGGCCTCCCTGTTTCATTGCTGTAATACTGGTCTTGTTGTTTGGCCATTTCCACAACTATTGGTTTTATTGTATGTTATTTATTCCCACCCCTTATTACCTTGGGGCGGGGCTTGGTAGATCCCATGAGTACTGACATGGAAGGGATGCAGAAGAAAATGAGAATTCCTTTACTTTTATTACCGATATATCAGTACAAGGTTTCCATCCCAGTTATTTGGTTCTTGTACAGTTTGGCAAATGTATAACAGGGGTGAGGAGCAAGTCAGGTGGTATTATAGGTGGGGATTATTTTTGATTGGCTATGGTATAGGTCCTACCTCCTAGGAATATAGATAATGGAGGGCACTCAAAACACCACTATCACAAATTAAAGTATAAAGGTTTGGTGCAGAAACAACCCCCAGAAATTATACCCCCATATAGGGCACCAAAATCAATGTATTTCACATAGGTAAGGGCTGCACACAAATACTCACTGGCACAGTGGTAATAATTAAAGATAAATGTATTTTATATAAGATATGCAAAGAGATTACACTAATCAATTTTAAGGGGAATCCTCCTGAGAAAGGCTTTCTTTGCCAAAACATTGGGGTAATTCTCACCTTCGGCAAGTGTATCCGCCAACTTGTCTGCCCTTTCCCTAATTGTGCACATGTTTGTGGCATGTATTGTTTTATATAATCATGTGACTGTATTGTATTGATTAAAATTGATTAGTGTAATCTCTTTACATATCTTACATAACAGACAATTATCTTTTAATACTTTCACTGTGCCAGTGAGTATTTGTGTGCCAGCCTGTACCTATGTAAATAGGCCCTACCTCCTGTCTGGTGGCCAGAATATTACCCTTTTGTACTGACATGTTGGGTCTTGAAATGACATTTATGACAAGTAGGTAAGTAAAATTCTCATTATCACAGCAGCAAGAAACTAAACATCTCAAATGAACCCTGGGAGCAGAGAGATATCTGGGGGTAACATTCAGTATAATGATACAATCTGGGGTGCATGTGTACCCCCACTTACCCTGTTTTATGTGGGTAACAATGGGCTGAGGGAGAGATTCATGCGCTACGGTGGCACAGAGAGTGTAGGGAATATTCCTATTTATGCCTGTGGGGATCTGACAGGCGCTTGTGGCTCTGTACGTTCCATTAGGATTATTCTCATATGTCGGCTCAGAATTCGGAGCCTTTTCCATATTCCCTGCTTGTTCCTTTCCCATGTTCCATGCTTGTTCCTTTCCCTTGTTCCATGCTTGTTCCTTTCCCATGTTCCATGCTTGTTCCTTTCCCTTATTCCATGCTTGTTCCTTTCCCATGTTCCATGCTTGTTCCTTTCCCATGTTCCGTGCTTGTTCCTTTCCCATGTTCCGTGCTTGTTCCTTTCCCATGTTCCCTGCTTGTTCCTGAATCAGTTGCCATGTAATCTTCATTTGTTTTGGATAAAACCCATCTGCCACCAAGTAGAACCTTCCATCCTCTCTTAGTTGGATCTCATTCACTGTGGGACGAGCTGTGAGAGGCAAATACAGGAGAATGAAACACAGGTCACAGTCCCACCCCTAGGGGGCAGTCTGCACATATTGGGAGATACCATCCATATATAACCCTACCTATTTACTATACATACATCGCTTTGCAGCAGTATGGGTATATATTTTGCCTACTTAAGGAGTGGTGGTGACTTTTGTTTTGTATGTGGTTCACCCCTGGGAAGGGTTTAACACTGTGCACCCTGTGCACAATCAAGGTGGAGTGCTGCAGACACATTGGGGTATTGTGTATATATATAAACATATATGTTAAGCCATTTAGGCAAATAAGAATTGGTTCATTCTATGTTCCTTTGCCTTAGGATTTAGGGGCACTTCTTTCTGGTTTGTCTCCATTTATTGGCCTATTCATTTTGGTGTTTTTCCTCACCTGCAGACATGAAGTACAGGAGGTAGGTGGGTGGTAAGTACAGGGCTCTCCTGTGTCTTGTGCCCATTGGCACTTCCTAAATAATGCACAATCCAGGGGGTGTACAAGGGGATGCTCACATACTGTGCAAAGAACTGTGCCATCCTGACTCTGGGCCCTCACACCAGTACCTCCCTCCCCAATCCCATGAATGTGCTGTCTGTTGGTCCCAATCAAATGGCATTTGCCACAGATCATGTGATACTGCACATGCTCAGTCTGCTCTTGGCTGATGTCACTGAGCTTAGGGAGCGACTCCCAATATTCTTCTTTCCCCTGCCTGCTTGCTCTAGTCTCTGCCTGTTCCCTACATGCATACAGGCCAACCAATCACAGTCCTGTCTGGCTGCTCCCTAAATAACTGAAGTCCTGCTCTGGCACTTTGAGCTTGGGGTGAGACTTTAGCTTAAAGAGACACTAGGCCCAACCATAAAGCTGCCCCACTGTGTTCCCTAGTTCTTTATAGAAATTGATGAAAAACCTACACAAAACTTACCAGCACTGTGTCAGGCCCCTTGCTGGTACCTTACATATAGAGATAATGATGGCATTTTCCCGTCATTATATGGCACAGGAATCAGACATGGGGATAAAGGGACAGACTTGTTCAGTGCTGGGAAACTGTGCTTATTGCTCCCAACTCCAATTGCAGGAACAGAGAACAGGGAGCCGGATTTACTCACATTGCAAGTGATGCACCTGAACTGATGTAAGTCCACTGAAAGGTTTCTAGCGCCTGTGAGGTCACTTTAGTCTCCCCTGAGATGTAATGTCGCCCCTCTGTGCCCCTCTCTATCCCCCCCAAGGCTGGGATGTGCCACTCTGTAGGTCAGTGGGTGCCAGTGGGTTATTATAGGGTACTCACCCCTCACATATAATGGTGCTGTGCCTCTCTATCCCCCCCCAGGCTGGGATGTGCCACTCTGTAGGTCAGTGGGTGCCAGTGGGTTATTAGGGGGTACTCACCCCTCACATATAATGGTGCTGTGCCTCTCTATCCCCCCCCAGGCTGGGATGTGCCACTCTGTAGGTCAGTGGGTGCCAGTGGGTTATTAGGGGGTACTCAAACCTCACATATAATGGTGCTGTGCCTCTCTATCCCCCCCCAGGCTGGGATGTGCCACTCTGTAGGTCAGTGGGTGCCAGTGGGTTATTAGGGGGTACTTACCCCTCACATATAATGGTGCTGTGCGCCTCTCTATCGCCTCCCTCAGGCTGGGATGTGCCACTCTGTAGGTCAGTGGGTGCCAGTGGGTTATTAGGGGGTACTCACCCCTCACATATAATGGTGCTGTATGCCTCTCTATCCCCCCCCCAGACTGGGATGTGCCACTCTGTAGGTCAGTGGGTGCCAGTGGGTTATTAGGGGGTACTTACCCCTCACATATAATGGTGCTGTGCGCCTCTCTATCGCCTCCCTCAGGCTGGGATGTGCCACTCTGCAGATAAATGCTGCCCCATCTTCGGCAATGGATGGAGAGAAAGCCAAACGTGCCGTACAGGTGAGAATCCAACCTGTTTGCTCCTGGGATTGGATATCTGGGATCTTGTACCTCCCACCATTGTTAACCAGTTCCTCTCTGCCGCTCTCCTTCTCCTTATACCAAGTGACAGTGAGTTTATCAGGGAAATACCCAGAGATGGGACAGAGTATTTCTGCCTCAGTGCCCACATACAGATCAGGAGTGAGTATCTCTGCCATTACTGGGCGCCAGGGGAAATCTGTGGAATAAACAGGAATCATGTTGGAACTGACTGACTAAGCACTGCCCAGTCCCAAATCACCATCATTACCCAGAATCCCTTTCCCCCATAAATCCCACCTGTACACATTACACAGACCCCTTACCATGTGGGTGAATCTCTGCATTCCCAGTCTGCCCCGTAGGTTTATGGTTCCAGGTCACTGTCACTGGGAAACTGAGACTGTTTAATGGGATTGTGACGTCACTCACAGCAGTAAATGTCTCATCATCATTAACCTGAATCACTTTCTGGGATGGAATTATCTCTCGGGGGTCATTGTGGGACCTGGTTCCGGCCCATTCTATATGAATATCTTTGGGGTAGAAGCCCCTGACAGTCAGAGAGCAGACAATCCCCTTCCCTGAGTCACTGATGGAGAATCTCACAGGCTCGGGGGCCCCGGGCGCCACTGAAATAGAAAATAAAGACCAGAATGTGAATGTTACTCTCCCATTGGTTTATTAGATACTGGGGCTGAATAGAGACTCCATCAGAACAGGGTCAGACTGGGTCGGCAGGGTACTGGGAAAAAGCCTAGAGAGTCCTGCCGGCCCAGACCTGATCCCCACTGGAGCCACTCAGATCCATCCCCGACGCATTGAAGGTAAGTGTAATATACACGCGCTCGAGGAGAGAGTCAGGCTGATAGTGGGGGCCCCTGAGGGGGGGTGGGGTACAGCCCTAGTGGGCTCTGCACCACCCAGTCCAAACCTGCTTCAGAAACCATTGGGCTGAAGCCCAAACTGAAACCAAACACCAAACTGAGCTGAACTATAAAGAACCATCACCTGAGAAAGGAGACACTGTTTCCCCAAACCAACCCCCCATCTGTATCCTGCAAACCATGGGGGGGTCCAACCCCCAAACCAAATCCCTGAGCCGCTACATCCCCACTGCAGTATGTGTATGTGTGACATTGTACCTATGGGGCAGAGAGGCATGCTGGGTAAGGAGGGGGGCAGGAAGTGACATCACAGCAGGAGAGAGGAAGCAGAGGAAGGAATGGGAATTGTATAATGAATAAATGGAGTCTCTATGGCCCCTGTGTGTCTCTCTCCTTTCAATAAAGCCAGTGGGGTAACTGGGGGCCCCTCCCCAGCCAATATCTGGGCTCTGCTCCCTCAGTAGTTACAGCATGAATCCCATACTGATACAGATATACCCCCCATTAGTGACATGTGGCCCCTTCCCACTATGGCCCCTACACTAGGCGGGTGGGATTACTAACCCCTGTCTGTCTCTCCTCAGATCCCTAGTTACCCCTGTCTCTCTCCCCTCAGATCCCTAGCTACCCCTGTCTGTCTCCCCTCAGATCCCTAGTTACCCCTGTCTGTCTCCCCTCAGATCCCTAGTTACCCCTGTCTCTCTCCCCTCAGATCCCTAGTTACCCCTGTCTGTCTCTCCTCAGATCCCTAGTTACCCCTGTCTGTCTCTCCTCAGACTCCTAGTTACCCCTGTCTGTCTCTCCTCAGATCCCTAGTTACCCCTGTCTGTCTCTCCTCAGACTCCTAGTTACCCCTGTCTGTCTCTCCTCAGATCCCTAGTTACCCCTGTCTGTCTCCCCTCAGATCCTTAGTTACCCCTGTCTGTCTTTCCTCAGATCCCTAGTTACCCCTGTCTGTCTCCCCTCAGATCCCTAGTTACCCCTGTCTCTCTCCCCTCAGATCCCTAGTTACCCCTGTCTCTCTCCCCTCAGATCCCTAGTTACCCCTGTCTCTCTCCCCTCAGATCCCTAGTTACCCCTGTCTGTCTCTCCTCAGACTCCTAGTTACCCCTGTCTGTCTCTCCTCAGACTCCTAGTTACCCCTGTCTGTCTCTCCTCAGATCCCTAGTTACCCCTGTCTGTCTCTCCTCAGACTCCTAGTTACCCCTGTCTGTCTCTCCTCAGATCCCTAGTTACCCCTGTCTGTCTCTCCTCAGATCCCTAGTTACCCCTGTCTGTCTCCCCTCAGATCCCTAGTTACCCCTGTCTCTCTCCCCTCAGATCCCTAGTTACCCCTGTCTCTCTCCCCTCAGATCCCTAGTTACCCCTGTCTCTCTCCCCTCAGATCCCTAGTTACCCCTGTCTGTCTCCCCTCAGATCCCTAGTTACCCCTGTCTGTCTCCCCTCAGATCCCTAGTTACCCCTGTCTCTCTCCCCTCAGATCCCTAGTTACATACCCCCCAACTGTCCCGCTTTTTATGGCGCGTCCCGCTGTCCCGGATAGATCCATGAATGTCCCGCATTGCGGGACATTCAAGGAACTATCCAGCACAGCGGGATCCGCAGGCTGGAGATGTTCCTCCTTCGTCGGCGGCTTCCTTATGCCTCTCCTTGTGCTCCGCGACAGGCGCTTTTATAAGGTTGCGCCTGTGGGTGTGACGTCATTACGCACGGGGCGCAACCTTATAAAAGGGCCTGTCGCGGAGCACAAGGAGAGGCATAACGAAGCCGCAGACGAAGCCGCAGACGAAGCACCTATGGGAGGTACGGGGTGGGGTGGAAACTGTGTATTGGGGGCACTGTGTATAGGGGGCTACTGTGTATAGGGGGCACTGTGTATTGTGGGCTACTGTGTATAGGGGGCACTGTGTATTGTGGGCTACTGTGTATGGGAGACTACTGTGTATTGTGGGCTACTGTGTATGGGAGACTACTGTGTATTGTGGGCTACTGTGTATGGGAGACTACTGTGTATTGGGGGCTACTGTGTATTGGGGGCACTGTGTATAGGGGGCTACTGTGTATAGGGGGCACTGTGTATTGTGGGCTACTGTGTATAGGGGGCACTGTGTATAGGGGGCTACTGTGTATAGGGGGCACTGTGTATTGGGGGCTACTGTGTATTGGGGGCACTGTGTATAGGGGGCTACTGTGTATAGGGGGCACTGTGTATTGTGGGCTACTGTGTATGGGAGACTACTGTGTATTGGGGGCTACTGTGTATTGGGGGCACTGTGTATAGGGGGCTACTGTGTATAGGGGGCACTGTGTATTGTGGGCTACTGTGTATAGGGGGCACTGTGTATAGGGGGCTACTGTGTATAGGGGGCACTGTGTATTGGGGGCTACTGTGTATTGGGGGCACTGTGTATAGGGGGCTACTGTGTATTGGGGGCACTGTGTATAGGGGGCTACTGTGTATAGGGGGCACTGTGTATTGTGGGCTACTGTGTATGGGAGACTACTGTGTATTGGGGGCACTGTGTATAGGGGGCTACTGTGTATAGGGGGCACTGTGTATTGTGGGCTACTGTGTATAGGGGGCACTGTGTATAGGGGGCTACTGTGTATAGGGGGCACTGTGTATTGGGGGCTACTGTGTATTGGGGGCTACTGTGTATTGGGGGGCTACTGTGTATGGGGGGTACTGTGTATTGGGGGGCTACTGTGTATGGGGGGTACTGTGTATGGGAGGCTACTGTGTATTGGGGGCACTGTGTATTGTGGGCACTGTGTATTGTGGGCTACTGTGTATTGTGGGCTACTGTGTATGGGAGGCTACTGTGTATGGGGGCTACTGTGTATTGTGGGCTACTGTGTATTGTGGGCTACTGTGTATTGTGGGCTACTGTGTATTGTGGGCTACTGTGTATTGTGGGCTACTGTGTATGGGAGGCTACTGTGTATGGGGGCTACTGTGTATTGTGGGCTACTGTGTATTGTGGGCTACTGTGTATTGGGGCACTGTGTATGGGGGGGCAAAACTGGTACTTAGTTATAACTCACTTATAACTGACTGCCTTCTCTCTATATTTGTATTTATATGTAGGAGTTGCTATATTGTTTTCCTTAGGTCGTTCAGTATGAGGGTATAGCACATTTTTGTCTGCTCCCGCCATTTGATCTATATAAAAGGAGTATTTTTTTTTTAATGGGGTGTGGTAATTGGGGCGTGGCCACAAAAGGGGGCGTGGTCAAAAAATTTTTGTCCCTCTTTGCATTTTTAAAATGTTGGGAGGTATGTAGTTACCCCTGTCTGTCTCCCCTCTGATCCCCAGTTACCCCTGTCTGTCTCCCCTCAGATCCCCAGTTACCCCTGTCTGTCTCCCCTCAGATCCCTAGTTACCCCTGTCTGTCTCCCCTCAGATCCCTAGTTACCCCTGTCTGTCTCCCCTCAGATCCCCAGTTACCCCTGTCTGTCTCCCCTCAGATCCCTAGTTACCCCTGTCTGTCTCCCCTCAGATCCCTAGTTACCCCTGTCTGTCTCCCCTCTGATCCCCAGTTACCCCTGTCTGTCTCCCCTCAGATCCCCAGTTACCCCTGTCTGTCTCCCCTCAGATCCCTAGTTACCCCTGTCTGTCTCCCCTCAGATCCCTAGTTACCCCTGTCTGTCTCCCCTCAGATCCCCAGTTACCCCTGTCTGTCTCCCCTCAGATCCCCAGTTACCCCTGTCTGTCTCCCCTCAGATCCCCAGTTACCCCTGTCTGTCTCCCCTAAGATCCCTAGTTACCCCTGTCTGTCTCCCCTCAGATCCCTAGTTACCCCTGTCTGTCTCCCCTCAGATCCCTAGTTACCCCTGTCTGTCTCCCCTCAGATCCCTAGTTACCCCTGTCTGTCTCTCCTCAGATCCCTAGTTACCCCTGTCTGTCTCTCCTCAGATCCCTAGTTACCCCTGTCTGCCTCCCGTCAGATCCCTAGTTACCCCTGTCTGTCTCCCCTCAGATCCCTAGTTACCCCTGTCTCTCTCCCCTCAGATCCCTAGCTACCCCTGTCTGTCTCCCCTCAGATCCCTAGTTACCCCTGTCTGTCTCCCCTCAGATCCCTAGTTACCCCTGTCTCTCTCCCCTCAGATCCCTAGTTACCCCTGTCTGTCTCTCCTCAGATCCGTAGTTACCCCTGTCTGTCTCTCCTCAGACTCCTAGTTACCCCTGTCTGTCTCTCCTCAGATCCCTAGTTACCCCTGTCTGTCTCTCCTCAGACTCCTAGTTACCCCTGTCTGTCTCTCCTCAGATCCCTAGTTACCCCTGTCTGTCTCCCCTCAGATCCTTAGTTACCCCTGTCTGTCTCTCCTCAGATCCCTAGTTACCCCTGTCTGTCTCCCCTCAGATCCCTAGTTACCCCTGTCTCTCTCCCCTCAGATCCCTAGTTACCCCTGTCTCTCTCCCCTCAGATCCCTAGTTACCCCTGTCTCTCTCCCCTCAGATCCCTAGTTACCCCTGTCTGTCTCTCCTCAGACTCCTAGTTACCCCTGTCTGTCTCTCCTCAGACTCCTAGTTACCCCTGTCTGTCTCTCCTCAGATCCCTAGTTACCCCTGTCTGTCTCTCCTCAGATCCCTAGTTACCCCTGTCTGTCTCTCCTCAGATCCCTAGTTACCCCTGTCTGTCTCTCCTCAGATCCCTAGTTACCCCTGTCTGTCTCTCCTCAGATCCCTAGTTACCCCTGTCTGTCTCTCCTCAGATCCCTAGTTACCCCTGTCTCTCTCCCCTCAGATCCCTAGCTACCCCTGTCTGTCTGCCCTCAGATCCCTAGTTACCCCTGTCTGTCTCCCCTCAGATCCCTAGTTACCCCTGTCTCTCTCCCCTCAGATCCCTAGTTACCCCTGTCTGTCTCTCCTCAGATCCCTAGTTACCCCTGTCTGTCTCTCCTCAGACTCCTAGTTACCCCTGTCTGTCTCTCCTCAGATCCCTAGTTACCCCTGTCTGTCTCTCCTCAGACTCCTAGTTACCCCTGTCTGTCTCTCCTCAGATCCCTAGTTACCCCTGTCTGTCTCCCCTCAGATCCTTAGTTACCCCTGTCTGTCTTTCCTCAGATCCCTAGTTACCCCTGTCTGTCTCCCCTCAGATCCCTAGTTACCCCTGTCTCTCTCCCCTCAGATCCCTAGTTACCCCTGTCTCTCTCCCCTCAGATCCCTAGTTACCCCTGTCTCTCTCCCCTCAGATCCCTAGTTACCCCTGTCTGTCTCTCCTCAGACTCCTAGTTACCCCTGTCTGTCTCTCCTCAGACTCCTAGTTACCCCTGTCTGTCTCTCCTCAGATCCCTAGTTACCCCTGTCTGTCTCTCCTCAGACTCCTAGTTACCCCTGTCTGTCTCTCCTCAGATCCCTAGTTACCCCTGTCTGTCTCTCCTCAGATCCCTAGTTACCCCTGTCTGTCTCCCCTCAGATCCCTAGTTACCCCTGTCTCTCTACCCTCAGATCCCTAGTTACCCCTGTCTGTCTCCCCTCAGATCCCTAGTTACCCCTGTCTCTCTCCCCTCAGATCCCTAGTTACATACCCCCCAACTGTCCCGCTTTTTATGGCGCGTCCCGCTGTCCCGGATAGATCCATGAATGTCTGTCTCCCCTCAGATCCTTAGTTACCCCTGTCTGTCTCTCCTCAGATCCCTAGTTACCCCTGTCTGTCTCTCCTCAGATCCCTAGTTACCCCTGTCTGTCTCTCCTCAGATCCCTAGTTACCCCTGTCTGTCTCTCCTCAGATCCCTAGTTACCCCTGTCTGTCTCTCCTCAGATCCCTAGTTACCCCTGTCTGTCTCTCCTCAGATCCCTAGTTACCCCTGTCTCTCTCCCCTCAGATCCCTAGCTACCCCTGTCTGTCTCCCCTCAGATCCCTAGTTACCCCTGTCTGTCTCCCCTCAGATCCCTAGTTACCCCTGTCTCTCTCCCCTCAGATCCCTAGTTACCCCTGTCTGTCTCTCCTCAGATCCCTAGTTACCCCTGTCTGTCTCTCCTCAGACTCCTAGTTACCCCTGTCTGTCTCTCCTCAGATCCCTAGTTACCCCTGTCTGTCTCTCCTCAGACTCCTAGTTACCCCTGTCTGTCTCTCCTCAGATCCCTAGTTACCCCTGTCTGTCTCCCCTCAGATCCTTAGTTACCCCTGTCTGTCTTTCCTCAGATCCCTAGTTACCCCTGTCTGTCTCCCCTCAGATCCCTAGTTACCCCTGTCTCTCTCCCCTCAGATCCCTAGTTACCCCTGTCTCTCTCCCCTCAGATCCCTAGTTACCCCTGTCTCTCTCCCCTCAGATCCCTAGTTACCCCTGTCTGTCTCTCCTCAGACTCCTAGTTACCCCTGTCTGTCTCTCCTCAGACTCCTAGTTACCCCTGTCTGTCTCTCCTCAGATCCCTAGTTACCCCTGTCTGTCTCTCCTCAGACTCCTAGTTACCCCTGTCTGTCTCTCCTCAGATCCCTAGTTACCCCTGTCTGTCTCTCCTCAGATCCCTAGTTACCCCTGTCTGTCTCCCCTCAGATCCCTAGTTACCCCTGTCTCTCTCCCCTCAGATCCCTAGTTACCCCTGTCTCTCTCCCCTCAGATCCCTAGTTACCCCTGTCTCTCTCCCCTCAGATCCCTAGTTACCCCTGTCTGTCTCCCCTCAGATCCCTAGTTACCCCTGTCTGTCTCCCCTCAGATCCCTAGTTACCCCTGTCTCTCTCCCCTCAGATCCCTAGTTACATACCCCCCAACTGTCCCGCTTTTTATGGCGCGTCCCGCTGTCCCGGATAGATCCATGAATGTCCCGCATTGCGGGACATTCAAGGAACTATCCAGCACAGCGGGATCCGCAGGCTGGAGATGTTCCTCCTTCGTCGGCGGCTTCCTTATGCCTCTCCTTGTGCTCCGCGACAGGCGCTTTTATAAGGTTGCGCCTGTGGGTGTGACGTCATTACGCACGGGGCGCAACCTTATAAAAGGGCCTGTCGCGGAGCACAAGGAGAGGCATAACGAAGCCGCAGACGAAGCCGCAGACGAAGCACCTATGGGAGGTACGGGGTGGGGTGGAAACTGTGTATTGGGGGCACTGTGTATAGGGGGCTACTGTGTATAGGGGGCTACTGTGTATAGGGGGCACTGTGTATTGTGGGCTACTGTGTATAGGGGGCACTGTGTATTGTGGGCTACTGTGTATGGGAGACTACTGTGTATTGTGGGCTACTGTGTATGGGAGACTACTGTGTATTGTGGGCTACTGTGTATGGGAGACTACTGTGTATTGGGGGCTACTGTGTATTGGGGGCACTGTGTATAGGGGGCTACTGTGTATAGGGGGCACTGTGTATTGTGGGCTACTGTGTATAGGGGGCACTGTGTATAGGGGGCTACTGTGTATAGGGGGCACTGTGTATTGGGGGCTACTGTGTATTGGGGGCACTGTGTATAGGGGGCTACTGTGTATAGGGGGCACTGTGTATTGTGGGCTACTGTGTATGGGAGACTACTGTGTATTGGGGGCTACTGTGTAATTGGGGGCACTGTGTATAGGGGGCTACTGTGTATAGGGGGCACTGTGTATTGTGGGCTACTGTGTATAGGGGGCACTGTGTATAGGGGGCTACTGTGTATAGGGGGCACTGTGTATTGGGGGCTACTGTGTATTGGGGGCACTGTGTATAGGGGGCTACTGTGTATTGGGGGCACTGTGTATAGGGGGCTACTGTGTATAGGGGGCACTGTGTATTGTGGGCTACTGTGTATGGGAGACTACTGTGTATTGGGGGCACTGTGTATAGGGGGCTACTGTGTATAGGGGGCACTGTGTATTGTGGGCTACTGTGTATAGGGGGCACTGTGTATAGGGGGCTACTGTGTATAGGGGGCACTGTGTATTGGGGGCTACTGTGTATTGGGGGCTACTGTGTATTGGGGGGCTACTGTGTATGGGGGGTACTGTGTATGGGAGGCTACTGTGTATTGGGGGCACTGTGTATTGTGGGCACTGTGTATTGTGGGCTACTGTGTATTGTGGGCTACTGTGTATGGGAGGCTACTGTGTATGGGGGCTACTGTGTATTGTGGGCTACTGTGTATTGTGGGCTACTGTGTATTGTGGGCTACTGTGTATTGTGGGCTACTGTGTATTGTGGGCTACTGTGTATGGGAGGCTACTGTGTATGGGGGCTACTGTGTATTGTGGGCTACTGTGTATTGTGGGCTACTGTGTATTGGGGCACTGTGTATGGGGGGGCAAAACTGGTACTTAGTTATAACTCACTTATAACTGACTGCCTTCTCTCTATATTTGTATTTATATGTAGGAGTTGCTATATTGTTTTCCTTAGGTCGTTCAGTATGAGGGTATAGCACATTTTTGTCTGCTCCCGCCATTTGATCTATATAAAAGGAGTATTTTTTTTTTAATGGGGTGTGGTAATTGGGGCGTGGCCACAAAAGGGGGCGTGGTCAAAAAATTTTTGTCCCTCTTTGCATTTTTAAAATGTTGGGAGGTATGTAGTTACCCCTGTCTGTCTCCCCTCTGATCCCCAGTTACCCCTGTCTGTCTCCCCTCAGATCCCCAGTTACCCCTGTCTGTCTCCCCTCAGATCCCTAGTTACCCCTGTCTGTCTCCCCTCAGATCCCTAGTTACCCCTGTCTGTCTCCCCTCAGATCCCCAGTTACCCCTGTCTGTCTCCCCTCAGATCCCCAGTTACCCCTGTCTGTCTCCCCTCAGATCCCTAGTTACCCCTGTCTGTCTCCCCTCAGATCCCTAGTTACCCCTGTCTGTCTCCCCTCAGATCCCCAGTTACCCCTGTCTGTCTCCCCTCAGATCCCTAGTTACCCCTGTCTGTCTCCCCTCAGATCCCTAGTTACCCCTGTCTGTCTCCCCTCTGATCCCCAGTTACCCCTGTCTGTCTCCCCTCAGATCCCCAGTTACCCCTGTCTGTCTCCCCTCAGATCCCTAGTTACCCCTGTCTGTCTCCCCTCAGATCCCTAGTTACCCCTGTCTGTCTCCCCTCAGATCCCCAGTTACCCCTGTCTGTCTCCCCTCAGATCCCCAGTTACCCCTGTCTGTCTCCCCTCAGATCCCCAGTTACCCCTGTCTGTCTCCCCTAAGATCCCTAGTTACCCCTGTCTGTCTCCCCTCAGATCCCTAGTTACCCCTGTCTGTCTCCCCTCAGATCCCTAGTTACCCCTGTCTGTCTCCCCTCAGATCCCTAGTTACCCCTGTCTGTCTCTCCTCAGATCCCTAGTTACCCCTGTCTGTCTCTCCTCAGATCCCTAGTTACCCCTGTCTGCCTCCCGTCAGATCCCTAGTTACCCCTGTCTGTCTCCCCTCAGATCCCTAGTTACCCCTGTCTGTCTCCCCTCAGATCCCTAGTTACCCCTGTCTGTCTCTCCTCAGATCCCTAGTTACCCCTGTCTGTCTCTCCTCAGATCCCTAGTTACCCCTGTCTGTCTCCCCTCAGATCCCTAGTTACCCCTGTCTGTCTCCCCTCAGATCCCTAGTTACCCCTGTCTGTCTCCCCTCAGATCCCTAGTTACCCCTGTCTGTCTCCCCTCAGATCCCTAGTTACCCCTGTCTGTCTCTCCTCAGATCCCTAGTTACCCCTGTCTGTCTCTCCTCAGATCCCTAGTTACCCCTGTCTCTCTCTCCTCAGATCCCTAGTTACCCCTGTCTGTCTCCCCTCAGATCCCTAGTTACCCCTGTCTCCTAGAGCTGCTATGGCTCTTACTAAAGGCTCACGGGGTCCCTGTCCCCAAATGTCACTGAGCTGCAGCTTCAGGGAGGGAGGAGCTTGTTTAGCAGCACTCGTATTATTCATTCAAACAAATAACTGTGTTTATATCGCACCTATTGGTGGGACAGTGTTACCCCAGTGGAAGGGCAGATTAATAGAGCCCACACTCTGGTTGGGGGAAACAATACCATTTTGTGCCAAAAATGCCCCTAACGGGCACTATGCCCCCAGCAACAGGAGGGGCTCCCAGTGTGGGCGGCCATGTTGTGGCACTAACATGCAGGGCAGATAAACCAGTAATGTCCCACCATGACTGTATCTTTCTACAACCAACTTGTCTCTATGCCCCGACCAACCCAGCAACACACACATTATAGTGTAAGGGACTCACCAGTTATCTGTAAGGCCCCAGTGCCAATCTCTATGGGCTGTGCCAGGCTGGGATGTGCCACTCTGCACACAATTTCTGCCCCTTGGTGGGAAAGTATAGATGGGATGAAGGGAAGATACTCAGTACTGATATATGTGCCACATGGGGCCCTTCCTGGTTTATTCTCAGCCCTGTAATTCTGTGTGTGGGGAGGAGAGATCGGCTCTTCATGCCCAGTCTTCCTTAGTGCCCAGGTAACTGTCAGGGCATTGGGGAAATAGCCAGAAATATCCCACTGCAGTGTCACCTCTCTGCCCTGTGTAAGGGTTGGTATGGGCTGCACTGCCACCTGGGGGCGCCATGGGAAACCTGCAAATAGGAGGAAAGGGAAAGGTTAGAACTTGTTATAATTACATTTCTTTGGAATAAAGAACCTTAATTTACTAAACAAAACATGACTGGGTCTCTATGTGCTGTGACTGTACTGGAGTCTCTGTATCAGTGAGTTACAGTATGAGGGTTACCTGGGTCTCTGGGGCAGATCTCGCTGGATTCAGATGCCCCCGTGGCCGGGTGGTTCCAGGTGACACGGACCTTACAGTCTGGGAGTCGGAGCAGATTCTCAGGTACCGAACATGAACTTGTAACATTAAAGGTTTGGTCAGAATTATTCTGGTACTGAGGTTCTGAGTGTAGGTTTGTTTGCTGTGACCCAGTCAGGCAGGTCCATGTGAGTTCTATGGGTTTGGGATAAAAGTTCTGCAGGCTGAGGGTACAGAGAGCTTCCCCTGTATCAGACAGAGACCATTGCACTGGGATTGGCTGCTTGGGGGCCGCTGGGAGGGGAAAGAAAGCAAAAACAAGCAAATTAGTTGGAGCAATTAATATCTCATTTATATTCTGTATGGCAACTCCCCCCCATAACAAGCAGCCGGGGAAACCCACTCACAAACAGGAGAACTTACAAACCCTATTAGATGAATCTAAACATAAGAGTTTGGGCAGTCAGTGCTGCTATGAGCCCAGTGAGACTCTGTAGAATCCCTGCCATAAAGCAAAGCACAACCTGGCTATGGAATGTTCCCATCAGGCTACACACAGTCCCATAATCCCCTGGGTCAATTCTCACCTTTAAACTGTCGGGTCCCAGTGCTTCTCTCTATGGGCCGCTCCAGGCTGGGATGTTCCACCCTACAGATGAATTCCAGATCTTCCTCTACACGTGAGGATGGTGGGAGAGACAGTTGGGCTGTGTAGGTATAAGTATTATCATTCCTTCTCTCTGGGGCCATATCTGGGATCTGGTACTTCCCATACTTAGATACAGGGATCACTTGGGGATCCCTTCCCTTTCTCTTCTCCATCCAACTCACAGTCAGAGCATCAGGGAAGTACGGAGAAACCTTACAGCGCAGATTGGTCGGCTGGTCCCGGATCCAGATAAACCGGGAAATCTCTTCAATGGTCGGGCGCCAGGGGAAATCTGAGGGGGACAAACACAAATGTAAATACTATTAATGCTTTATATTTCTATTGGAGAACAAGAATCATCTTTGGTTTCATGTGTAGATATCAAGGCTCCCTCCCCAGGTACTACTGTACCTGCTCTGTAATCATAAAATAAAATCTTAGCTGCCAGTATGAATTGGAAAAGACAAGACACTGACCCTACTCATTTTATAGCCAGAGAACTGCAAAGAGAGATTCTCACCACTGATTGGTTGAATTAAGCGGCATCAGTCCTTTTCTTTTATCTTCTACTTCTTTTTTGTTCTCCTTAACTGGGTTTGTATTATATACTCAATTATATAGATTAGTGTTTCATATCTCAGGACTCACTTATAACCCTCATTACCAGGTGTAAGTTGGCTATTGGATTCTCAGGGTGGCACGGGTGCCTATCTGCCCATTCTGCACTAAGGTGTGTGGGTTACCAGTGGCTTCACAGGAATAACCAGAGCTGAGTAGAATTCACTCTATACTGTAGGGAATACAGACACTGATATAGGGGGG
Organism: Xenopus tropicalis; assembly: GCF_000004195.4. Lineage (NCBI taxonomy): Eukaryota > Metazoa > Chordata > Amphibia > Anura > Pipidae > Xenopus > Xenopus tropicalis. The sequence goes on from NC_030685.2 coordinate 945,570, forward strand.
TCTAACTACAGAACTTGTGGGGCCGGTAACTTCTATAAACACAATTCTGACTTACAGTATATTCAAGGGCTGATTCACTAAAGTGCGTTAAAACGAGCGCTATTTATAGCACGCTGTAAAAATTTTATCGCGTCCAATTTTTTGCGTCTTAACGCACGATAAATCCCACTGCAAAGTCCTTATTGTGTTGCCAAAAGCTCATGAACTGTACTTTTCTATAATTACCGCCTGCCCCAAGTAGGGGTTAATTTTCGCACAGAATAATGCGATATTTAGGGCGTCTAAGTGTTTGTGAATCATGCGTTAGTATTATTTCTGCGCGCTAATTAACACAATGCGTTAAAATGAACGCATTCGGTTGCGTGCTATTTAACGCATGTGAAATGCGACTTAAAGCATGCGATAATACTTTAGCGAATCGCGCGTTTTTTTGCGTCAATTTTAACGCAAAAAACCATGCGATAACGCTTATCGACCTTTAGTGAATCAACCCTTCAGTCTGATAAATTACATTTAAACCAATAAATCCTATAAACCTTACACTCTAACAGTCTAACCCAATAAATAATATTATTCCATATGGAAAAACACATAAAATACAAGCGGCACCAGATGGACCTTGTTTCAGCCCATAATTCCCCCATGTGAGCTCACTGTACCTGGGTCTCGCAGTGACATTTCCCTGGATTCCTCCTCATCCATTGCCTCGTGTTTCCATTTTACTTTTACTCTAAACTCTGGGTCGTTAAAGAGACTCCCAGGAACTGTACATGTGCTCTCCATGTCGTACGTCCCATCACCATTCCCCTTATATTTCTCCTCTGATGGTTTTGTCTCTTGTGATTGGCCGGATCCATAGCTCCAGGTGATGGGAATCTCCTTGGGGTAAAAACTCAGCACAAACAGGGAGCAGAGAACCTCCCCGGAGGCACTAATGGAGAGCTTTATGGGCTGTATGACCTGGGGTTTGGCTGGAAGGAAAACACATGAGATAATTGGTATAAGGAACCCCATATTGATAGGTCCAAGTAATGAAAAGCTTATTGGAGCTCAGCACAAACAGGGAGCTGGGGACCTCCCTGGGGGCAGTAATGAAGAGCTTTATGGGCTGTATGACCTGGGGTTTGGCTGGAAAGGAAACACATGAGATAATTGGTATAAGGAACCCCATCTTGATAGGTTCAAGGATAGAAAATCTTATTGGGGTAAATGCTCAGCACAAACAGGGAGCAGAGAACCTCCCCGGAGGCACTAATAGAGAGCTTTATGGGCTGTATGACCTGGGGTTTGGCTGGAAGAATAATGTATGTTACAATGATTAGATTGGGAACCATAGGAACAGCACCAACAGAAAGCTTTTTGGAAAAAACATTCAATGATTGGGGTAATCAGAGGGAAGAGACCCATATAAACAAGTTATAATATGGGGTTAGGGCAGCACAAACAGGCAACACAGCACCTCTCTATAGTCACTGATGGAGGGTTCTACAGACTGTATGCCCCGGGGTATTGCTGTAGCGCCAGTGTATGGGCCCCAGGGAATGCAAGTTCAGCACTGGGCTGGGGCACAGAACCCCCCTATAATCACATTAGCACCCACCTTTCACATGTATTGGGCCTGAGCTCTTCTCTATCGCCCCCTCCAGGCTGGGATGTTCCACTCGGCAGATGAATTCTGCCCCATTGTCCCTGGTAAGTGATGGAGAGAAAACCAAACTCGCTGTAACGGTGAATGTTTTATCCTCTTGTTTGTGGGGACTGATTTCTGGGATCTTGTACATCTCACTGGGTGATAAAGGGGTTAACTCCTGCCCTTCCTTCTCCTTCTTGTACCAAGTGACAGTTAGATTAATGGGGAAAAACCCAGAGATGGGACACAGTAGGGCGGCCTCCTTGTTATGGTACAGAGTTGGGCGGGTTATTTCCCCCATCACCGGCACCGACAGGAAATCTGAAAAGGAACACGTGTCAGTATAGGGTTAATTGTGTCTGTGTGTAACTACCGGCAGCATAGGGATAGGGCAAGAGCTTCTTATTCTGTGAGCAGCTAAAGCCAAAGGCAATAAGAGCCACTAATTTGGCAACTGAAAAGGACACTAAAGCCTAAAAAAGCCTATGGGTAGAAATGTTTATCTGTGTGTTTGAGCCCCTGTACCAGCCCAACATCCCCAAAGCTCTATAGAAATAAAGCCCCATGCCCCTGAAGATGCCCACAGTAGCTCTCCATCTTTTGCCCAACTACTGCACATGCTCAGTCTGCTCTTGGCTGATGTCACTGAGCTTAGGGAGCGACTCACAATATCCTTCTTTCCCCTGCCTGCTTGCTCTAGTCTCTGCCTGTTCCCTACATGCATACAGGCCAACCAATCACAAAAAAACTTATTGTGTACAAAGCAAAGTCAATGGAGATTCAGGCACTGACTAGTTATTATACAGAGACACAAACTGTGTTAAACTATACAAAAACACTAAAACCCACATTACATTACAGGGCAACACAGGAACCAGTGCAGGCTGCATATTATGATTCTAATTATTAATCAGCTTCTATGGCAGATATTACCTGAAGTGCTGTTCATTCTGATAATTTACTACATTCCCTAAGCTCCGCCTCCCAACAGCAGCCCAGAGCCCACTGAGCATGTGCAGGCCCTTGGTTTCAGAAAGATGGTCTAACAAAGTAACAAGATGGCGGCCCCCTGTGGACAACTTTGAAAGCCTAAATCATTATTTTAATTAAATTTCTCAGCCTCTGGGCTTGTGCAGTAAGTTCAGAATGTTTACATTTATGTTCTGTAAACAAAACACTGCATTTCTAATGATTATCTATTTTACAATCTACCCATGTATGGCTTTACCCTCTGTAACACCTTGGGGTACAGCTGCCCAAATGGTGCCAGGGGCACAATGCCAATGTAGGTAGCATATTATGTGCCACCCTACCGTACCTTTATGTATCCATGTTCCTGGCACATAATGTGAATGTAAAACACTGAGACCAAACAAGAAGACAAGGGGGGTCGTTGCTCTTATTGACACAATTCATTCACCATTTTTGCATCTAAAAAACTCCCCTTGCCCTTCAGTATTTCCCTGAGTGTCTGTTCATTCCCTCTGCCCCTTACATAGTGTGATGCCCAAATGCACCTACTGGGGGGGTTACTGCCCCTTTAATGTTACTGTGGTTACTGTACTTCATTATATTCTTTACTTTATATATTATATATAACTGTTCCCATTGGGTTATACGCCCCCCTTATAGCCATATCCCCCCGCAGTATCACTTACATTTCTGATATTCCTCATTATCACTGTTCCATTCCTTACAAACTGCCTGTTTCAGCCGCGCATGTTGTACGGTGGCCCGGAGGGAGAAGGGCTCATTCCCACTCACTTTATCTCTCAGGTGCTCACAGGTGCTGGTAACATTGAAGCTGCCATCTTGGTTGGCACTCATGAGAGGAGAAGCCCCGAGAGGTTGGTACTTAGCGCTTCCCGCCGGCTGTGCCACCTCCCATGAAATGGTGATTTCTTTAGGGGAGAAATTGTCTGCTTCTAAGCTAAATACCCCATTGTCTGAGCACACGATTTCTCTCACCTTCGGTTGGTCTGTAACACAAGCAGCAGATGGAGCCGCAACCGGATCAGATTCAGCCATAATAATGTTCTGTCAGTATATCTATGTAACATCTACATCTAAATAAATCCTTATACTGATACACTGGGGGGGGGACAGGGGCCGGCGGGTAACACACTGGGGGAGACAGGGGCCGGCGGGTAACACACTGGGGTGGGGACAGGGGCCGGCGGGTAACACACTGGGGGAGACAGGGGCCGGCGGGTAACACACTGGGGGGGCGGGCGGTAACACAGTGGGGGAGACAGGAGCCAGCATTTAACACACTGGGGGAGACAGGGGCCGGTGGGTAACACACTGGGGGGGAGACAGGGGCCGGCCGATAACAGACTGGGGGAGACAGGAGCCAGCATGTAACACACTGGGGGAGACAGGGGCCGGCGGGTAACACACTGGGGGAGACAGGGGCCGGCGGGTAACACACTGGGGGAGACAGGAGCCGGCATGTAACACACTGGGGGAGACAGGGGCCGGCGGGTAACACACTGGGGGGGAGACAGGAGCCGGCGGGTAACACACTGGGGGGGAGACAGGAGCCGGCGGGTAACACACTGGGGGAGACAGGGGCCGGCATGTAACACACTGGGGGAGACAGGGGCCGGTGGGTAACACACTGGGGGAGGCAGGGGCTGGCGGGTAACAGACTGGGGGGGAGACAGGGGCTGGTAGGTAACACCCTGGGTGGGGGGCAGGGGCCAGCAGGTAACACACTGGGGGGGACAGGGGCTGGCATGTAACACAATGGGGGGACACAGGGGCCGGTGTGTAACACACTGGAGAGAGAGAGGAGAGGAGAGGGCAGAACACACACAATATACACATTACACACAATGGCAAATAATGTACTTACACTTTCTCTGCCGGATAATATAATGTGTGACAATAAATACGACTCCAGCTATAAGTAGGGTGAGAATAGCAGCAACGCGCACGGCCCCCCGGTGCCTCACACTCACATCTGTAGGGGGACAGGGGCAGATATATATATTACAGGGACACAGGGATAGATACAACATATTACTATTATGATTGTAATTAAGAAGTATTTGCATTGTGACGATATATTCTATATATTCTTGTTTCATACTTACAGTATCTTCCTTTCCTAGACAAACTCCATGTCAGTACTTACCGGGATGTAGCAAGCTACTCTGTCCCAATGGAAGGGCAATAGGCTCTATCAGAAATCTGTAATAAGGTGTGCTGCCATCATAACCATTCTGGCAGAATACAATGATTCATTGATGTATTGCCACCTAGTGGCCACTTTTATAAAAGAAGTTATAAAAAAAAACATGCATTACGAATGCCAGCAGGAAGTGACCTATATTACAGGAAGTTGCCTCATTTTGGATGTTATCTCCTTGTGTCCTAGGTGTCTCTTCCTCAGTCCTGGGACATCAATTGTCTGTAAGTATTATTGCACCAAGATACCTATATGTAGAAGTGTGTTTATACCTGTTCTTTATAAATACAGCATATTGATTTGTTGTTGTTTGTATTGCATTTCAGTTTCACAAAAAATGATGAGCCAAAAATAAAAAAATAAGAACTAAGAATGTAAGAATCCACCAATAAATATTACAAGGAAGGAACTTCTTCTGTTTATTGAAGATTTTGTCTATTGTTTAGCTGACTGTCTAGCTGCACACACACAGTACAGTGAAAATACAATTATGCAACAGGCTTGAATACAAGAAGTCACCACACGGCAGACATGAGTCTGAGATCAGGAAAGAAGTAGAGACACGAGAAAATCCCTAGTGTACAGCAAGGCTGCAGCCTATTTAGAAGCAGACCAGTTGGGAAGTGAAGAAGCTTATGAAGGTCCAGAAGGTCCAGAGAAACCTCTTACCCCTGCAGAACACAGCAGAGCTAACAAAAGCACAAAATACACCAAATCAGACTTATAGTGTTAGCAGTACTAGAGCAACTAAAGATCAAATGTAAAGAGTCTCTTCATACAGAAGTGAAGGATTCTCAGTACCTCCACATAAAGACCACGTGCCTGAACACCAAAGTGTGCAATACGTCACAAAGTACCTCCTTCGCAGAGAAATGTTTAACTGGTTAACTGGTCTGATTATCACCCTTAAAATTACTAGGCATGGAAGTCTTCCTTGCTGAATGCCACCAGAGATCTGGATTTACCAGCAGCTGAGACACTAGACTTAATGATAAAATGGCTTGGTGCCAAGTCAGCAGAGCATGCAAAAAGGATGTGCAGAATACACATATTCAACCCTGCTACAGGGCTCAATCTGACATGGCAAAGGCTAGAAGAAAAATATGGATCCCCAGAAGCAATTGAAGGTGCTCTGTTAAAAAGCCTTGAACTCTTCCCCAAGTTGAGAAACAGAGACAATATACGGCTCCAAGAACTCGGCGACATTCTCCTAGAAATAGTGTGTGCCAGAGAGGAAGGCTATTTGCCAGGACTTGCTTATTTAGATACAGACAGTGGCACTAACCCTATAGTAGAGAAACTACCCCACAACCTACAAGAGAAGTGGGTGCTAAACACAGAGGATAATAGAGTTGCCTTCCCTCCTTTCTCTGTGTTTTCAAAGTTTGTCCGTCAACAAGCAAAGGTGTGATCCCAGCTTTTCCTTTGTTACCAGCAGCCAGTCATCACGACTAGAAAGGCCTTCCAGACCATGCAGTAAGACTCCTGTGTCTACACACAAATCAACTGTTCCTTCAGAAACCACAGACTGTCAAAATAGCCACAAGGTAAGCGCTATGGAAAGCCCTGACAGACAGTGCCCAATTCATCCAAAGCCCCATTCTCTGAAGTGCAAAGGGTTTAGGAGTAAACCTATTGAGGAACGAATATCCTTTCTAACAAAATGGCATCTGTTTCAAGTGCTGCAAATCCACTAAACATATAGCCAGAGACTGTAAGACAGCAGTTGAATGCTCAGAATGTGACAGTTAGGGCCACATTACAGCACTACACCCTGATCCGCCTCCTCCACCATTGGAGACTGCACAACCCGGGAAAGATCAGGGCAGGGAGCGAAAAGAGAACTCACCTTCCTCAGTAATGTCTAAGTGCACAGAAGTCTGCGGCCCAGGCAAGAGCCTACGGTCAATAACTGTGTACCCTACGGGCACGAGGGAGAGAGCAGTGGAAATGTACATGGTCCTCGATGAGCAGAGTAACAGGTAACTTGCCAGGTCAGACTTTTTTGATATCTTTAACATTAAAACAAATGCAACTCCATACACCCTTAAAGGGAAACTAATTCCAACTGTAAAGCTGCCCCACAGCGCCCCCTAGTTCTCTATAGAAGTTGATGAAAAACTTAATTACACATGGAAACCAATTCCCCAATAAGAATCTATAAACCAAAACTTCATTATAGATGCAAGAGAAGCGACCAATGAGAATGCTGATTCCCTGTGTCAGGCCCCTTGCTGGTACCTTACATATAGAGATAATGATGGCATTTTCCCGTCATTATATGGCACAGGAATCAGACATGGGGATAAAGGGACAGACTTGTTCAGTGCTGGGAAACTGTGCTTATTGCTCCCAACTCCAATTGCAGGAACAGAGAACAGGGAGCCGGATTTACTCACATCAGCTGGGATTCTCATTGGAGGATTCTTTTGCATATTAATTGGCCCTGGAGGGCGGGGCTCTCTCACACACACGCACAAAATGAGCAAACTGGGGCACTAAGTACCATTTGCATTTAACCTGCTGCCATAACACCAGGGTCACTAGGGGACTCCATTTTTAGGTTTTTAAGAAGTGGGTGGAACCACCAACAGCCAATCAGACTTTACCTATTACATTTTTTGGTTTAAATTTAAAATGCTGCCATTCTCCCACTATTTATGCCAGGGTGCCCACTGTCACCAATCACCAATCACAATTTACCTATTGACTTTTATTGGTTTAAATTTAAACTGCTGCCATTCTCTAACTATTAATCGTAGGGTCCCTTAATTTTGCAGATTTAGTCTCTGGGTCTCTGGGTGGAGCCACCAACCGCCAATAAGATGTCACTTGTTGACTTTCAGTGGGGAAATTTAAATTGCTGACACTATTAAAACCAGGGTCCCCAAACTTTGCACAATGGTTTTTACTATATAACTGTGGTCCAAGGTTAGAAAAACTGGTGCAGCCAACAGCAGCCAACAGCAGCCAACAGCAGCCAACAGCAGCCAACAGCAGCCAACAGCAGCCAACAGCAGCCAACAGCAGCCAACCTGATTTCATTCAGTGACTTCATGTTTTTCAAACCAACATGAAGTTGGTTCTCAAACATCCCTTTGTATCCCCAGGAAAGAACAAGGGATAACTACAAAGTGCAGTAATGAAAGAAGGAAAGGCCTGGGGTGGTGCCCTTGGGGCTCCCCACAGCAGGATTATGCCAGGTTGTGGTATTACCCAGCTTTGGAGCATATAAGGCAGAACCCCATCATCAGACATAAAATCATAGAAAGAAAGTACAGTGGCTTGCAAAAGTATTCAGCCCCCTTGAACTTTTCCACATTTTGTCACATTACAGCCACAAACATGAATCAATTTTATTGGAATTCCACGTGAAAGCCCAATACAAAGTGGGGTACATGTGAGAAGTGGAAGGAAAATCATACATGATTCCAAACATTTTTTACAAATAAATAACTGCAAAGTGGGGTGTGCGTAATTATTCAGCCAAAATTATTATTCAGACAAAATGTGGAAAAGTTCAATGAATACTTTTGCAAGCCACTGTATATCCCTCCCAGAATCCTCTATGAAGCAGCTGTGGGGGCTGAGATATTAAGGGGCTGTGCAGCTGGGAGGGCTGTAGTTAAAAGGTGCCCCAAGGGCAGTGTTCTGTTCTGTTCTACTGTCTGCTGCCCAAAGCCTGAGGGACTGAAGTGCAGCTGCTTCTGAGGAAGCCCAAGAATCCTACAATAGGCTGTGAGTGTAACCTGCATTTCCCTATATTGGCTTATTCTGCCCCAGGGTGGCTGTGTGTGCCCCTGGGAAGGGCAGTTTTCAGTTTCAGCAAGACTGCGTATTGGTATTTGGGATATCAGCTGTATGGACTTTTATTTTCTGTCAGGCCTGCTGTGTTATATAAACTCCCCCCAGAATTCAGCTGGAATCCTGTGTACCTGTCTCTTACCTGTGTGAAAGGAGCTGCCGCTTCTACCTACAAATTCCCGCAGCAGGTTAAATTGGGTTTCTGAGGGTTTGGAATGTGATGTGTTTTTATTTTTCCTATTTTCCAGCTGGTACCTGAGTAACCGCCCCGGTGGGATGGACCTTCCATGGTTAACCGTTAATATACAATTATACTTGGGCTCCATGTTAATGGCCTCCATGCTAAAGGCTGTACAAGAACCCCAAGATGTCTCACCGGGGATTTGCACCAGCAGTGTTTGCACCAGGGGGTCCGGCAGGGTCTTGTGTTGCACCTCACAGCTCAGTTCTGTTCCTCTGGTCTCAGCTTTTGGGAGGAACAGGAATTTGGACTCCACAGCAGAACCATTAACTCTCCGAACTGTAGCACTTTCCACCCGCGTTCCATTCACAAACCAATTCACTGTGATGGATTCTGGGTAAAACCCCCACACTCGGCATGTCAGGATCTGCTGCACGTTCAGTTTAAAGGGTTCATACAAGATGGCGGCTAAGGGAAGAGCTGGAACAAAGACACACAGAGAATTACGTTAATTCAGAATCACAGAATGTGGGGCGGGAGCTTGAAATGAGCCATAAGGGGGTTATGTAATAAAGGGTGCTAAGTTTGCCTATAGTAACCCATAGGAAAGGCAGAAGTTAGACCATGGGGGGGTAGATTCAGAACAAGATGTTCCTGCCTGTGATAGCCCCGCCCAGCAGTGCCTGTGGGAGGAGTTACAGCAGACTGCCAGGTACAGTGAGGGTGCAAGTCAGCCATATTTCTAACATGTAATGCAGGGCCAATACATCGATCCCTCATGGATTTCTGGTGGATCACGATTAAGTCGGGGATGCGGAATTGCTGCGTGAATGTGTACATATGCTGTGTCACGTACCTACGCATTCACGCTGCACTTCCGCATTGCGTGTCGGTCCAGACGATCGCAACCGGACCGAGTCTGGCCACCCCTGATGTAAGGGGTGCTGTTGCTGTAGAAACTAAAGAGCTATTTGGGTTATGCCCATTTATTATACTGTCTCTTCTGGAACAAACAGAGTTTTACCCATTATAGAACCATCGTTACCTCCATAGAGAAGCTGGAAATCCTCCTGTAATGGGGCAGAGAGAGACTCATGTTGGACCCGGATAGAGAAGTTCTGGTTCCTGTTCCCCTCGGTGGGTACAATGGTCACTGTGCTGGTCACTCGGTATGTACCATCTGCATTTCTCTGGGGGGTGAACAGAGTCCCACCATCCAGTATCTCCCCCTCCCTGAGCCATTTAATGTCAATGTCCACGGGGTAGAACCCAGTAATGGCGGCACTCAGGGTGCTCTCCTTATCCTTAATAACAATATTATTAGTGAGAGTGATCCTGGGGGGCGCTGTGTCGGGGAGAAACAAATCTCAGGTTTAGAAACAAATAGTGTGAAGTTTTATTTATTTATTGTATCTCTAGTTACAGTGAGTACAATCTGGATTCGCCAATGATTTACTACAAAGTGGAGTCTTACAGATAAGGGGATCATTGTCCATCATTCATTGATCATTTATTCACCAGAACCATTTTGCCACCAACTGGATCCAAGAAAGTAAATGAGGCCCATAATACGTATCTATATAATTAGTTGTTAGAAGTTTAATAACTGGGGAACCAGCAGAGTAAAATCTACAGCAAAGATAAATATGAAATTTAAGGTTTTTATTGGTTCAGAAAATGTCAGTTCTTACCCTGAATATCAAGTCGGACTTCCTTGTACCTCCTGTCCGGACTGTAAAGCACCGAGCATCTGTACAGCCCCCCATCCGATATCTCAACATTAGCGATAGAGAGGGAAGCGACTCCGGCCCTGATGGTCTCTCTGTTTATGGACAGTCTGGGGTTAGAGGTCCCCACTGTACTTGTGACATTAAGGATCTCCTTATCCTGAAAGTACCAGAATATCGCCAGGTGTCGGGGGTCCACAGGTGGGGTCTCTACTCGGAATGTGCAGGGAATCAGGGTATCAGCTCCTAATGTTGCTCGGTGGGTGGGAGGAGCCGTCAGCTCTAGAGCCGCCCCTGGAATCAAGGAAACATAGAGATATGGGAGGAGCCTTCTCTTGGGATGAGAGCTAAACAGTGATTGGTTGGGAGGTTTGGAGAATGGGACAGTCAAACTCGTCATTTATAGGACAACTAAAGTCTAAAAAAAGAATATGGCTAGAAATGTTTATCTGTGTGTTTGAGCCCCTGTACCAGCCCAACATCCCCAAAGCTCTATAGAAATAAAGCCCCATGCCCCTGAAGATGCCCACAGTAGCTCTCCATCTTTTGCCCAACTACTGCACATGCTCAGTCTGCTCTTGGCTGATGTCACTGAGCTTAGGGAGCGACTCCCAATATTCTTCTTTCCCCTGCCTGCTTGCTCTAGTCTCTGCCTGTTCCCTACATGCATACAGGCCAACCAATCACAGTCCTGTCTGGCTGCTCCCTAAATAACTGAAGTCCTGCTCTGGCACTTTGAGCTTGGGGCGAGACTTTAGCTGAATCCTTATTGTGGGACTTTTCTTTCCCCCTTGTAATGATCCCAAATACTGAGCTGTGTAACAAATATAAGTTACAAAGGTTGGAAACAGAGGCAGAAGCTGTGACAAAAGTTCCAGTCACTTTGCTGTTACAAACAGCCCCTCTGGGAATAAACTGCCCCATTGGGAAGGTTTCTCTGTATGTAACACAGTGACTGTATCTGCCCCTTACACTCCCCCCCAGGGCTAAGGTACAGAATATTACTAGCTTTAGCACTGGGGCTTTTATATACCCCCATAGAGAACTAGGTGGAACCTACAAATGATCCCATTGGCACAGAGACACAGGTGCATCATGGGTACAGGTACATATAAACTAGCGCTGCCCTATTATACACAGTTTATTACAGGATATCAATACAAACAAGCTTTAGCTCAGTATTTAGACATAACTTGTTTACAACAGACTCCCAAATATTCCCATATCCCCATCCCCCAAAATATCAGCTCAGGAGATAATTGGGGCTTTTTCCAACCAAAACACATTCTGAATTCTCTCCTTCTACAAATGACTCTCTCTAACACTCACATTACACTGACCAAAGCAAAGGGGTGCTGAGCAGCCTGGGGGTGCCGAGCAGCCTGGGGGTGCCATGCAGCCTGGGGGTGCCATACAGACTGGGGGTGCCATACACAGCCTGTTTATAATAGTGAGACACAAACTCTGAGCTCAGTGTCAGTCACTTTGCATCCTGGGAAGGAACATAGTGTTTGTGCAGAGGTTCCCCTGTACATGTTGTTCTGCCAATACACCTACTGGCACAGTTTGGCCTCTAAATAAGAATATAAAGCTTTTAAATAATTGTGCTGAATTCAGTGTCTCTAAGTTCTGCCTCTGTTTCCAACCTTTGTAACTTATATTTGTTACACAGCTCAGTATTTGGGATCATTACAAGGGGGAAAGAAAAGTCCCACAATAAGGATTCAGCTAAAGTCTCGCCCCAAGCTCAAAGTGCCAGAGCAGGACTTCAGTTATTTAGGGAGCAGCCAGACAGGACTGTGATTGGTTGGCCTGTATGCATGTAGGGAACAGGCAGAGACTAGAGCAAGCAGGCAGGGGAAAGAAGAATATTGGGAGTCTCTCCCTAAGCTCAGTGACATCAGCCAAGAGCAGACTGAGCATGTGCAGTAGTTGGGCAAAAGATGGAGAGCTACTGTGGGCATCTTCAGGGGCATGGGGCTTTATTTCTATAGAGCTTTGGGGATGTTGGGCTGGTACAGGGGCTCAAACACACAGATAAACATTTCTAGCCATATTCTTTTTTAAGCTTTAGTTGTCCTTTAATTAGGCTTCACAACCTCTGGGCTTGTGTAGTAAGTTCAGAATGTTTATATTTATGTTTAGTAAACAAAATACAGCATTTCTAATGATTTTCAATTTTAGACTTTAGTTCTCCTTTAAGTTCTGGGGCAGATTTGTGTGGGATTATTGCACTAAATACAAAGTGCTTTCCCAAGGGGTGTAACTATAGGAATCTTTATCTGAAAAGGGAATTTATTTAAGAAACAATTTGTATTTACACAGATACAGCCATTGGGAAATATATTATATTCCAAAAAATGCACATTTATGGGGCCAATGGAAAGTGCATGAGTCTGTGCCAGTCATTGTGTCAGGGCCCATTGGGCAGAGACTCCTGCCCGGCTACAGAGGGGGTTAATATTCCTGCCACGTGCCCCCGGGGAACTGATGCCCACTGCTGGCACTCTATCCGGGGCAGTTGATGCCAAAAGCACAGATGATGAAGAAGAACATTTTGATTAGGAAGTGGTTCAGTTGATGCAGTGCATAGAAACAGTAAGTCCTGAACTGCTACAAAACCTAAAAGGAAACCCAAAAGGACGATGTGCTGAAAGCAGTTCAGGAGATACAAATGGACAGCTGGCCAAAGAAACAAGAGCCAACTGGCTACCATAGATATTGGCCAATGAGCCATTCATCCTGAACAGAATGTGACCCCAAAAGGTTCTCAGACTGAAAGGCTAAATGACTCCATACTGCACAGTAAGGCATAGAGTGCTCCAAAGCGAGAGTCAGAATGATTATACGGAGTCCTGGGATGTCCAGGGACATTCACACCAAATGGTGAAAAAGTGAGAAGCCTATCACAAGAAACAGACCAACCAACCACAAAGAGACTTGGCTATCACTTGATATACTGGCCCATGGCTGATTGGTCTTTTTTTTGAGTTTATAGGCTACACATTATTGTTAAATGTGGGCTGTTATTCTAAATATCCAGTCCTGAAACCCCTGGATAAACCATTGCGCCCCATTATTGCACAAATCAGCTCTGGGTGCCAGGTATAACACCCCAAGGGTGTCTCTCCTGCGCTACTACTGATGGGGAGCTGGGAGGCACCTTCCATAGGGCTTTTGTAGGGGGAGACAATGAAGAGGAACATGGGGAACACTTCCCATAGAGGGAACCCTACAGTCATTATGGAACCTACAGCTCAACCACATGTTACTGCTCCTCTGGAACCTCTAGTCTCATCTCTACCTGCTGTCATGAACTAACTCTTCTACCCACCCTTAGCCATTCACTCTAACCACAGACCCAACCACAGACCCAGCCAGACTTTCATCCACTGACCCAACCACAGACCCAGCCACAGACCCAGCCACAGACCCAACCAGACTTTCATCCACTGACCCAACCACAGACCCAGCCACAGACCCAACCAGACTTTCATCCACTGACCCAACCACAGACCCAACCACAGACCCAGCCACAGACCCAACCTCAGACCTCCAACCACAGACCCAACCAGACTTTCATCCACTGACCCAACCACAGACTCAGCCACAGACCCAACCAAAGGCAAAGAAAATGTGTCTCATTAATAAATGTCCTATTTTATTGTTTTCTGTTAAAATTTGCCAGAGATTATAGAGAGTTAATTTTTTACCCTATAGTTATCTTGAATGATCAGAGTTTACGGGTTGCGAGATAATGAGCACATTAGAATAAGCCCCACCATCATTGCAGCCTAAGGTTACAGATAAGGGTTTGAGGTGCCCTGTAGAACTGGGGGAATTAGGGCAGAGCATCAGTTGATTTACTGCTCTGTTTGGTACAATGTATATTGAGACACCGTGTCTGCACTGATTCTATATTCTAGAGCCACAGAGTGTTCGGGCCCCTGTGTGACAGCCCCAGTTGGATTGGCTGCGGGGGGGTAACAGTTAGAGGGGGATCAATCAGTGGGGTGGTGGCAAAGTGATGGGGGGTTGTGCAGAATAATTGGGGGTAGCGGGGGTGGGCTTGCCAGATGGACCCAGCAGAGGACTGTAAAATAAAGTAAAAATATGTTTTTGCCTAATAAAATAAAACATAATTCCAAGCAACTTTCCAATGTCAATTTATTAAAACATATTAATGCTTTAAAAGTTATTAGTAAATGTAATTGCTATTGAAAGCAGCATTGGCTAAATTCCTGGTTGTTACTTTTTAAGCAATGTTGCAAAGATCTGTCAGTCTGTTACATTGGTTTGGGGGTCAGTCTCCTCCAGCGAGTCAGGTCTGTCAGGCTGCTGCCTTGTGTTACAGTGTTTCAGGGGTCAGTCTCCCCCAGCGAGTCAGGTCTGTCAGGCTGCTGCCTTGTGTTACAGTGTTTCAGGGGTCAGTCTCCCCCAGCGAGTCAGGTCTGTCAGGCTGCTGCCTTGTGTTACAGTGTTTCAGGGGTCAGTCTCCCCCAGCGAGTCAGGGCTGTCAGGCTGCTGCCTTGTGTTACAGTGTTTCAGGGGTCAGTCTCCCCCAGCGAGTCAGGTCTGTCAGGCTGCTGCCTTGTGTTACACTGTTTCAAGGGTCAGTCTCCCCCAGCGAGTCAGGTCTGTCAGGCTGCTGCCTTGTGTTACAGTGTTTCAGGGGTCAGTCTCCCCCAGCGAGTCAGGTCTGTCAGGCTGCTGCCTTGTTTTACAGTGTTTCAGGGGTCGGTCTTCCCCAGCGAGTCAGGTCTGTCAGGCTGCTGCCTTGTGTTACACTGTTTCAGGGATCAGTCTCCCCCAGCGAGTCAGGTCTGTCAGGCTTCTGCCTTGTGTTACACTGTTTTAGGGGCCAGTCTCCCCCAGCGAGTCAGGTCTGTCAGGCTGCTGCCTTGTGTTACATTGTTTCAGGGGTCATTCTCTCCCAGCGAGTCAGGTCTGTCAGGCTGCTGCCTTGTGTTACAGTGTTTCAGGGGTTGGTCTCCCCCACCGAGTCAGGTCTGTCAGGCTGCTGCCTTGTGTTACATTGTTTTAGGGGCCAGTCTCCCCCAGCGAGTCAGGTCTGTCAGGCTGCTGCCTTGTGTTACATTGTTTCAGGGGTCATTCTCTCCCAGCGAGTCAGGTCTGTCAGGCTGCTGCCTTGTGTTACAGTGTTTCAGGGGTCGGTCTCCCCCACCGAGTCAGGTCTGTCAGGCTGCTGCCTTGTGTTACATTGTTTCAGGGGTCATTCTCTCCCAGCGAGTCAGGTCTGTCAGGCTGCTGCCTTGTGTTACATTGTTTCAGGGGTCATTCTCTCCCAGCGAGTCAGGTCTGTCAGGCTGCTGCCTTGTGTTACAGTGTTTCAGGGGTCGGTCTCCCCCACCGAGTCAGGTCTGTCAGGCTGCTGCCTTGTGTTACATTGTTTCAGGGGTCATTCTCTCCCAGCGAGTCAGGTCTGTCAGGCTGCTGCCTTGTGTTACAGTGTTTCAGGGGTCGGTCTCCCCCACCGAGTCAGGTCTGTCAGGCTGCTGCCTTGTGTTACATTGTTTCAGGGGTCGGTCTCCCCCACCGAGTCAGGTCTGTCAGGCTGCTGCCTTGTGTTACAGTGTTTCAGGGGTCGGTCTCCCCCAGCGAGTCAGGTCTGTCAGGCTGCTGCCTTGTGTTACACTGTTTCAGGGGTCGGTCTCCCCCACCGAGTCAGGTCTGTCAGGCTGCTGCCTTGTGTTACAGTGTTTCAGGGGTCGGTCTCCCCCACCGAGTCAGGTCTGTCAGGCTGCTGCCTTGTGTTACAGTGTTTCAGGGGTCGGTCTCCCCCACCGAGTCAGGTCTGTCAGGCTGCTGCCTTGTGTTACAGTGTTTCAGGGGTCGGTCTCCCCCAGCGAGTCAGGTCTGTCAGGCTGCTGCCTTGTGTTACATTGTTTCAGGGGTCATTCTCTCCCAGCGAGTCAGGTCTGTCAGGCTGCTGCCTTGTGTTACATTGTTTCAGGGGTCATTCTCTCCCAGCGAGTCAGGTCTGTCAGGCTGCTGCCTTGTGTTACAGTGTTTCAGGGGTCGGTCTCCCCCACCGAGTCAGGTCTGTCAGGCTGCTGCCTTGTGTTACATTGTTTCAGGGGTCATTCTCTCCCAGCGAGTCAGGTCTGTCAGGCTGCTGCCTTGTGTTACAGTGTTTCAGGGGTCGGTCTCCCCCACCGAGTCAGGTCTGTCAGGCTGCTGCCTTGTGTTACATTGTTTCAGGGGTCGGTCTCCCCCACCGAGTCAGGTCTGTCAGGCTGCTGCCTTGTGTTACAGTGTTTCAGGGGTCGGTCTCCCCCACCGAGTCAGGTCTGTCAGGCTGCTGCCTTGTGTTACAGTGTTTCAGGGGTCAGTCTCCCCCAGTGAGTCAGGTCTGTCAGGCTGCTGCCTTGTGTTACAGTGTTTCAGGGGTCGGTCTCCCCCAGCGAGTCAGGTCTGTCAGGCTGCTGCCTTGTGTTACAGTGTTTCAGGAGACAGTCTCTCCCACCCAGTCAGGTCTGTCAGGCTGCTGCCTTGTGTTACATTGTTTCAGGGGTCATTCTCTCCCAGCGAGTCAGGTCTGTCAGGCTGCTGCCTTGTGTTACAGTGTTTCAGGGGTCGGTCTCCCCCACCGAGTCAGGTCTGTCAGGCTGCTGCCTTGTGTTACATTGTTTCAGGGGTCGGTCTCCCCCACCGAGTCAGGTCTGTCAGGCTGCTGCCTTGTGTTACAGTGTTTCAGGGGTCGGTCTCCCCCAGCGAGTCAGGTCTGTCAGGCTGCTGCCTTGTGTTACATTGTTTCAGGGGTCATTCTCTCCCAGCGAGTCAGGTCTGTCAGGCTGCTGCCTTGTGTTACAGTGTTTCAGGGGTCGGTCTCCCCCACCGAGTCAGGTCTGTCAGGCTGCTGCCTTGTGTTACATTGTTTCAGGGGTCGGTCTCCCCCACCGAGTCAGGTCTGTCAGGCTGCTGCCTTGTGTTACAGTGTTTCAGGGGTCAGTCTCCCCCAGCGAGTCAGGTCTGTCAGGCTGCTGCCTTGTGTTACAGTGTTTCAGGGGTCAGTCTCCCCCAGCGAGTCAGGCCTGTCAGGCTGCTGCCTTGTGTTACAGTGTTTCAGGGGTCAGTCTCCCCCAGCGAGTCAGGTCTGTCAGGCTGCTGCCTTGTGTTACACTGTTTCAGGGGTCAGTCTCCCCCAGCGAGTCAGGTCTGTCAGGCTGCTGCCTTGTGTTACAGTGTTTCAGGGGTCAGTCTCCCCCAGCGAGTCAGGTCTGTCAGGCTGCTGCCTTGTGCATATGCAAATCACTGGGTTACATACAGAGAAACCTTCCCAATGGGGCAGTTTATTCCCAGAGGGGCTGTTTGTAACAGCAAAGTGACTGGAACTTTTGTCACAGCTTCTGCCTCTGTTTCCAACCTTTGTAACTTATATTTGTTACACAGCTCAGTATTTGGGATCATTACAAGGGGGAAAGAAAAGTCCCACAATAAGGATTCAGCTAAAGTCTCGCCCCAAGCTCAAAGTGCCAGAGCAGGACTTCAGTTATTTAGGGAGCAGCCAGACAGGACTGTGATTGGTTGGCCTGTATGCATGTAGGGAACAGGCAGAGACTAGAGCAAGCAGGCAGGGGAAAGAAGAATATTGGGAGTCGCTCCCTAAGCTCAGTGACATCAGCCAAGAGCAGACTGAGCATGTGCAGTAGTTGGGCAAAAGATGGAGAGCTACTGTGGGCATCTTCAGGGGCATGGGGCTTTATTTCTATAGAGCTTTGGGGATGTTTTGGGGTTTAGTTGTCCTTTAAGCTTAAACTTCAGGGACTTAAAACAACAACTTATCTTATGTTGCGTTTGTAGCCAGTTGTATGGGGGTGTGTGTGCATTACACACGGGGAGAGGCCAAACTGTGCCAGTAGGTGTATAGGCAGAACAACATGATATGTAATGCTCCCAACTCCAATTGCAGGAACAGAGAACAGGGAGCCGGATTTACTCACATCAGCTGGGATTCTCATTGGAGGATTCTTTTGCATTTTTAATGCTGCCAATGCGGGCCCTAGAGAGCTGGGAAATGTTTCATTAAACAAAAACACTAAAACCCACATTACATTACAGGGCAACACAGGAACCAGTGCAGGCTGCGTATATAGGGGCCGATTCACTAAAGGTCGATAACGCTTATTGCATTGTTTTTTGCGTTAAAAAGTGCGCGATAATTAAGTCCCGATTCATCAAAGTCATTTCGCATGCGTTAAGACGCGTATCACATGCACAAAAAAACGCATCATCGCAAATCGTTATTTCTATCGCATTACGTTAATCAGCGAATAGAAATAATATTAACACATGATTCACAAAATCATTACTGTAATTAGGCTTCTCAGCCTCTGGGCTTGTGCAGTAAGTTCAGAATGTTTATGTTTATGTTCAGTATACAGAATACAGCATTTCTACTGATTTTCTATTTTAGACTTTAGTTCCCCTTTAAACACTGATTTATTTATTGTCTGATGATCTTTGTGCTTTGTGTAGCCCTGCGGTGCCATATACATATATAGATACACACACACCAATATACATATATAGATACACACACACACACACACACATATACATATATAGATACACACACACACCCATATACATATATAGATACACACACACACACCCATATACATATATAGATACACACACACACACACCCATATACATATCACATAGATACACACACACACACACCCATATACATATCACATAGATACACACACATATATCCCAGGATGTATCACCCAGAGCCACAGACTGATGCTTTGTATAAACAACCCCCTCCCATTACAGTAATGTATCCTATACTGCCCCTCCCCCACCCCATACCCCACAATACACAGATATATGGGACCCCCTACCTGTCTGTAGCAGGAGAAATAATAAGAATAAGGAGAGAAGAGACGTCTGTGCCATGTTGTTCTGCCGCAGCCCCGATTCCTTTCACTTTCCTTTTCTCTCTATTATTCCCCCTAACGGCTCAGTGCCCCCCCCCCATCTCCTGGGAGTGATACATTAACCTGTTCCTGGCCACCAGCCAATTGCCCCGGTGCAGCCAGAATTGTGCCATAATTACAGCCCAGTGCCCAATCATTGTGTCCCTTATCTGGGTATGAAAATAAAATGGGGGGGGCTGAGATCTGAGTTATTATTCTGTGCCCCATGTTTGTTATTGATGATTGTACTGAGCTGAGTAACCCCCCGGCCCTATATCTGTGCATGATGGGGGGGAGGGGGAAGGGCGGGGAGGGGGGGAGATGAGGGAGGACAAAGTCGCAGCACTAATCGATTATTATCATTAATATTATTATTAACGTATTTATTAATTGGAAACACATCCGGCGGCACAATAAATGGGTGAATATATTGAACATATAGATTTATTTACTAAAATTGCTGGTATCCCGTACAAGACATAAAGAGGCCCTGCGCAAAAGAGCTTACAATCTAATGCAATTAGCCCCAATGGAGCTTTATCTTCCCCAGAGAATCCCCTAAGAATTTCAGGGGGGAAACCCTAGGCAATCCCTGAGAATGAAGGGAAACCCAGGCAGGAAAGGGTTAATAAGGGGCCCTGCTAAGGGCTGCACTGGATATGTAGGGGTTAAGTGAGAGAACAGGAATATACAGCCCCTCCCCCACAATCCCACCCAAAGGGACTCAGAGTGAGACTCCAGGACAATCATTACAGAGCAAAAACTGTAACAACACATAAAACAAGACCCCAAATATCCCAGAAATGGATTCAAATTTTACATAACCTACCAAATGTTGCCAAATGGGCGTGGTATTTAGGGGGTGCGGTCACAAGAATGGGCGTGGTCAAAAATTCTCATGAGGCATTTATTATTGTTTAGTTCCTTATGCCCTACTGGCTGCTATTGGTATTACATGACATTAAATAAATTTGTGTAGTTCATTAGGTCACCTACTGGCTGCTATTGGTATTACATGACATTAAACGAATTTGTTTAGTTCATTATGCCCTACTGGCTGCTATTGGTATTACATGACATTAAATGAATTTGTTTTGTTCATTATGCCCTACTGGCTGCTATTGGTATTACATGACATTAAACGAATGTGTTTAGTTTATTATGCCACCTTTTGGCTGCTATTGGTATTACATGACATTAAACGAATCTTTAGTTTATTATGGCACCTATTGGCTGCTATTGGTATTACATGACATTAAACGAATTGATTTAGTTCATTATGCCACCTACTGGCTGCTATTGGTATTACATGACATTAAACGAATTTGTTTAGTTCATTATGCCACCTACTGGCTGCTATTGGTATTACATGACATTAAACGAATTGGTTTAGTTCATTATGCCACCTATTGGCTGCTATTGGTATAACATGACATTAAACGAATTTGTTTAGTTCATTACGCCACCTATTGGCTGCTATTGGTATTACATGGCATTAAACGAATGTTTAGTTCATTATGCCACCTATTGGCTGCTATTGGTATTACATGACATTAAACGAATTTGTTTAGTTCATTACGCCACCTATTGGCTGCTATTGGTATTACATGACATTAAACAAATTTGTTTAGTTCATTACGCCACCTATTGGCTGCTATTGGTATTACATGGCATTAAACGAATTGGTTTAGTTCATTATGCCACCTACTGGCTGCTATTGGTATTACATGACATTAAACGAATTTGTTTAGTTCATTATGCCACCTACTGGCTGCTATTGGTATTACATGACTTTAAATGGATTTGTTTAGTTCATTGTGCCACCTATTGGCTGCTATTGGTATAACATTTAAGGGTAAATTTAACAACAGGTAGAAGTGAAGACTGCACTGAACAAAGACTTTTTTCATTATAGTTAATAAGACAAATATGTAAGATAAACAGTGTAGAGTAAATGTAATTGGATTACATAAAATAAAGCCCAGGTTCTTGCATTGATTAGTGGAATACAGCTGAACCGCCGACTGGAAGGGACCCTGCTTGGGACACAAAGGCTCAGTGTGGCTTTACCTTCAATACGCGCTGTGCGCGCTCCTGTGCGCGCTCCCGCCCTGTTTCACTCCCTGTAGAGAGCGACTCCCTGAGGAGATCAGTGCTTTCACCCAAACTGCTGTGAGATGGAGGCAGGAGGCAGGAGGGAGGAGGAATGGTTTTACAAAAGATTCCAGCGTGTATGTAGGGTATATACATGGTGTATGCAGGGTATATAGAGGTGTATATAGGGTATATATAATCATGTCAAATACTGTTTAATGGGAAAATGTATGAAGCGTGTAATGACTTCCCATTGCATGTTACACATTTCTTTTTCTTTTTTTCAGGGAAAGTACTATTTTTTTTGTTGCATCATTTTAGGCAGTGCCAGAACTAGCTGTAGGCACAGTAGGCACTAGGGGTGGGCAGGTCGGGCTGATACCCCTGACTTTGGGGAAACCACAGCACATCAATTGCAGGTCGGGGGCAGATTCAGGTTCAGCCCTTCTGTTCCCCCACAACCTAACACTGTCGGCTTCCTCTTCTGGCTTCTAATTTATAGGCATGTACCTGGCTGGCCCCGCCCCTTTTGTGACATAATTACGGGGTGGGTTGGGCATGGGCCTATAAACAGAGGGAAGAAGCTGGGTTGGGTAGAGGATTTCTTGACCCGCAGAGCAATGACGGGAGAGGCACTGGGGGGACTTGTTGGGGAGAGCAGGGGGTAAGGGGAGGGGACAGTGTCAGTATCTGGATAAGAGTCAGGGGCGAAACGAGGTGCTACTGGGCCCCACCGCAAATTCAGTTTAGTGGCTCCCAAACATTGGTAAGTGGAGCTATTTCAGTAAGAAATATACAAATGGCTCATTAGGGTCTCATTGGCACCTCTACTCCCCAGGGTTTCTCTTTTGTTTATGGGCCACACACAGCTCCAAGGGAACGTTTGGGTTCAGCCCAATGTGCCATGTTTCCCAATTCTTTCCTTTCCAGTTTGTGGAAATACTTTTGAGAGAAGACTTTTTCTGTATCAGTAACCTCCTGTGATTGTGTTGCTGCTGTACACAACTGCCTGACCGGCCCGTATAGAGCGTCTCAATGCACTTTCATTTAGATCCTTATCCCCATAGCAACGACATTCTGATGGTTCTCACAGGGTGTTTAACTTGGATCAAATAGTTAAAAAGTATAGAAAAGAGTCAAGGTGAGCAGAGATGGCTGGGTGCCTGGGTGCACAGAGCCCATCAGACATCACTGGATAAATGCAGGCAGAGAAACAGCCTCTAGTGATGAGCGGAATTTTTCAGCAGGCCTGGATTCATGGTGAATTGCGTTTTGCCATTGCTGTATTTTTTTGCAAAACAGGTGCAATTTTTTTTGCAAATTTTGCGTGAGTGAGTGAAATACATGTGGGCAGTAGGGGCATTGGGGGCAGTGGGGGCAGTAGGGGTAGTGGGGGCAGTAGGTGCAGTGGGGCAGTTGGGGAGTGGGGGCAGTGGGTGCAGTGGGGGCAGTGGGGGACAATGCAGGTGAAGCTTGTTAAGATTTTTGGGCTCTCTGCCAAAAGTCACTTATTTAATTAAATGTGAGAAACATTGTATCTAAGTGCAGGTTAAGCTTGTTAAGATTTCTGGGCTCTCTGCCAAAAGACACTTATTTAATTAAATGTGAGAAACATTGTATCTAAGTGCAGGTGGGGCTCGTTAAGATTTCTGGGCTCTCTGCCAAAAGCCACTTATTTAATTAGATGTGAGAAACATTGTATCTAAGTGCAGGTGGGGCTCGTTAAGATTTCTGGGCTCTCTGCCAAAAGCTTCTTTTAAATTAAGTTTGAGAAACATTTGTATCTTTTTTAGCACTCAGTGCAGGAGATCAAAGGGAAATGAGAGACTTTTCATTAAGAATCCAGGACTGCGGGTTGAGCTTAGTATTTAAAATGCCATTGACCTCCATTGTTTGGGGGTATAGTTTCCCTTTACATACAGATTCACTTACCGGCACCTCATTGCTAGATGGGCAGAGCCACTAAAAACCATAAACATTTTTACATTTTGTAACACAGACACACAAGATATCATATTGGTGCAATACATATCTATCTTTATTTGTATATATACAGGCATATTAATGGGAATAAATAATACAACAATAGAACCCCGTTGTTCAGTTCATTATTCCACCTCCTGGCTGCTATTGGTATTACATGACATTGAATGGATTTGTTTAGTTCATTATGCCCTACTGGCTGCTATTGGTATTACATGGCATTGAATGGATTTGTTTAGTTCATTATGCCCTACTGGCTGCTATTGGTATTACATGACATTAAACGAATGTGTTTAGTTCATTATGCCACCTACTGGCTGCTATTGGTATTACATGACATTGAATGGATTTGTTTAGTTCATTATGCCCTACTGGCTGCTATTGGTATTACATGACATTAAACGAATGTGTTTAGTTTATTATGCCACCTATTGGCTGCTATTGGTATTACATGACATTAAACAAATGTTTAGTTCATTATGCCACCTACTGGCTGCTATTGGTATTACATGACATTGAATGGATTTGTTTAGTTCATTATGCCACCTACTGGCTGCTATTGGTATTACATGACATTGAATGAATTTGTTCAGTTCATTATGCCACCTACTGGCTGCTATTGGTATTACATGACATTGAATGGATTTGTTTAGTTCATTATGCCACCTACTGGCTGCTATTGGTATTACATGACATTGAATGGATTTGTTCAGTTCATTATACCAACTATTGGCTGTGATTGGTATTACATGACATTAAACGGATTTGTTCAGTTCCTTATGCCACCTATTGGCTGTGATTGGTATTACATGACATTAAACGGATTTGTTCAGTTCATTATGCCACCTATTGGCTGCGATTGGTATTACATGACATTGAATGGATTTGTTCAGTTCATTATACCACCTATTGGCTGCGATTGGTATTACATCACATTAAACGGATTTGTTCAGTTCATTATGCAACCTACTGGCTGCTATTGGTATTACATGACATTAAATGGATTTGTTTGGCTCACTATGCCATCTCCTGGCTACTTTTCTATTACATAACATTGACAGATTAGTTCCAAGTGGGTCCTTGAGATAACTAGACATGAGAGACCCAGTGGGACACTATTGCCTGTGTCTGTAGAACTTGCACAGAGAATTGTCTCTTCAGGTTGCAGAGAGGAGCCAGAGAGGAGCCAGAGAGGAATAACAGGGCAGACAGTGTCATTACATTTAAAAAGTTCCCCATTGCTATGAGATGAAGCTGATATTAAAGGTTCATTTTCATAACAGAATCTTCTTTAAAGCAGTCGCTTCAAGCACTAACCTCTCAATTAACCCTTTCTGTGCCAGGGCCACTCTGGGTGTTACCAGTAATTGTGTGATACAGAGGAAAGTAAAGGGAAACACAGACTGGTAGAACCAGTGGCACAAGGGAAGGTGCAGTGGCTGTAGGAAACACAGGACATACAATATACACTATACTATACACTGTACTACTATACACTATACAGTACTTGTATCATCAGTGTCACATTGTTACTCTGTAAGTGTCACAATCTCTGAGATTCTTTATTCACACACAGAAGGGGAGAAGGAAGGGGAGAGGTAAAAGGGCAGAGAATTGTACAAGACCAGCAGTGTTACACAGAAGAACCATATTATCAGCTCTATTTACAGATATACAAAGAGTCTGATGGAGAACCCACAGTGCACTCAGGCATTGGATACAACAATGTGCTAAAAGCTCACGGTGCAAAATGAATTTATGGTTTAAACAAGAGGGTTAATAGGGACTTGGCACACTGGGAGATTCCCTGGTACCCTGGAAGGCCAGGCCTGGTGCACTTACACAATGTACCCCTCTCCCCAGGGCAGAACAATGGATGCTTTACATCCGGACATGGAAGAGGAAGACTGGTCACCATGGTAACAGGAATTTAATAGAGGCCAAGTTTATCATAAAATGATTAATGTGCCCTTTATGGATTTCAGCAGAGAAAGACAGACCTGCAGCGCATTGTATCCCAGCAGAATTGTTGTTCATCCAATCAGGCTGATGATCCCTGGGATCTGGGATGGAACCTTTCTATTCCCTTATGGGACTCACTGACTTGTGCACTCTGAGCCAATAAGTGGCAGTTAGTGATTCCATAGGTGTTGTGGGTTATTGGTGGGTATAAGCAGATACTGGTTCTGGGTCCTATTCTGCCTCCTCTGCAGCTACACACATAGCAGATAAGGCTGAACAAAGACACAGCTGTCATGTTTAACCTTTTCCTGTGCAAGTGCTGAGTATGTTTGTGGGTCGGGTCAGTACCGGGTTCTGTTACACACACACTGGGTATCTGCAGCCTCATGCTGAGCTATAACTGCCCCCCTGTATCCACTCACAGGAGAGGGGGTGATGCCAGGGGAGCTGCTGGGGGGCTGCATTATACACCCTCCTGCTTAACCAGCGAGTGACCAGCCTGGGTGTCTAGTGCAGAGAATAAAGGGAAAGTAAACCTGTAGGTACAAAATAACAAGAACCTGTGTAGGAAATCACACAACTTTATCCATGTGATTCCCAAAAAGTGCAACTCACAAGCCCAACAGCATTCTGGGACTGCCCCGCCCACAATTGGTATTTATCTGTATAATGACCCAATAATAACAATTGATTTATTGTTTGGGATTTTACCATCAGCTCAACCCCTTCCTATGTATGTAACAACACAAGGAAGGTTTGTAGATTGTAAGCTCTTTTGGGCAGGGCCCTCTTCACCTCTTGTATCGGTTATTGATTGCTTTATATGTTACTCTGTATGTCCAATGTATGTAACCCACTTATTGTACAGCGCTGCGGAATATGTTGGCGCTTTATAAATAAATGTTAATGTAATGTAATGTAATGTTTCTGTCCCCCGCCAGGGGCAATTTCTGTGCGGTGCTGGGGGGGGGAAGAACTAAAGGCCACAGACCCCACAATGAGCAGTTTATTCCATGCAGATCCTCTCTGTGTCGCTTGCAGGTTTCTGGGGTACAGGGGCTCATTCACTTAAATCCCTTCACCCCCCTCCATGCTATATTTGGGTTTGTTTGGACCTGTTTTGGATTTCAGGTCAGATTTAAGTGCTTTGAAAGACTTTGAGGTTTTTTGCCTGCGCTTCTGTTCCCTGCGGATCCTGTGCCAGAACCAGTTGCCCTGGGCTCTAACGATGGTACCGAGGATGGTTGGACCGACCCAATCTCTTTCTCTACAGAACAAAATGAGAGAAAATAAGGAGATATTTAGTCTCACAGATCAGTATATTACAGACAGGGTTCCCTGCAGCCCTGCGGCTTCCCATTGGCTCTGTGCTGTGTGTTATCTGCTGAGCATCAGCCAATCAGCTGTCATTTAGGGAAGAACTGATCCCTGTACCAGTAGCCATCCTGCCTTATTAACTGGGGGGCAAGGGGGATCCCCCAAATATACCTTATAGTATCTACACAACCTGCCCAAGAGAGGTAACATTCAGTTATTTGGGAATGTACTATAATTAGGGATAAAATATGCACAATATTTATATAGCACCAACATATTCCATAGCACTGTACAGAGATTATCATCCCCATCAGCCCCTGCCCCAGTGAGCTTACAATCTAAGGGCCCTATCCCATTCCCATCAGTCCCTGCCCCAGTGAGCTTACAATCTAAGGGCCCTATCCCATTCCCATCAGTCCCTGCCCCAGTGAGCTTACAATCTAAGGGCCCTATCCCATTCCCATCAGTCCCTGCCCCAGTGAGCTTACAATCTAAGGTCCCTATCCCATTCCCATCAGTCCCTGCCCCAGTGAGCTTACAATCTAAGGTCCCTATCCCATTCCCATCAGTCCCTGCCCCAGTGATCTTACACTCTAAGGCCCCTATCCCATTCCCATCAGTCCCTGCCCCAGTGAGCTTACAATCTAAGGCCCCTATCACATTCCCATCAGCCCCTGCCCCAGTGAGCTTACAATCTAAGGTCCCTATCACATTCCCATCAGTCCCTGCCCCAGTGAGCTTACAATCTAAGGTCCCTATCCCATTCCCATCAGTCCCTGCCCCAGTGAGCTTACAATCTAAGGCCCCTATCACATTCCCATCAGCCCCTGCCCCAGTGAGCTTACAATCTAAGGTCCCTATCCCATTCCCATCAGTCCCTGCCCCAGTGAGCTTACAATCTAAGGCCCCTATCACATTCCCATCAGCCCCTGCCCCAGTGATCTTACACTCTAAGGTCCCTATCCCATTCCCATCAGTCCCTGCCCCAGTGAGCTTACACTCTAAGGTCCCTATCCCATTCCCATCAGTCCCTGCCCCAGTGAGCTTACAATCTAAGGTCCCTATCCCATTCCCATCAGTCCCTGCCCCAGTGATCTTACACTCTAAGGTCCCTATCCCATTCCCATCAGTCCCTGCCCCAGTGAGCTTACAATCTAAGGTCCCTATCCCATTCCCATCAGTCCCTGCCCCAGTGAGCTTACACTCTAAGGTCCCTATCCCATTCCCATCAGTCCCTGCCCCAGTGAGCTTACAATCTAAGGTCCCTATCCCATTCCCATCAGTCCCTGCCCCAGTGATCTTACACTCTAAGGTCCCTATCCCATTCCCATCAGCCCCTGCCCCAGTGAGCTTACAATCTAAGGTCCCTATCCCATTCCCATCAGCCCCTGCCCCAGTGAGCTTACACTCTAAGGTTCCTATCCCATTCCCATCAGTCCCTGCCCCAGTGAGCTTACAATCTAAGGTCCCTATCCCATTCCCAGCAGTCCCTGCCCCAGTGATCTTACACTCTAAGGTCCCTATCCCATTCCCATCAGTCTCTGCCCCAGTGATCTTACACTCTAAGGTCCCTATCCCATTCCCATCAGTCCCTGCCCCAGTGAGCTTACAATCTAAGGTCCCTATCACATTCCCATCAGCCCCTGCCCCAGTGAGCTTACAATCTAAGGTCCCTATCCCATTCCCATCAGTCCCTGCCCCAGTGATCTTACACTCTAAGGTCCCTATCCCATTCCCATCAGTCCCTGCCCCAGTGAGCTTACAATCTAAGGTCCCTATCCCATTCCCATCAGTCCCTGCCCCAGTGAGCTTACAATCTAAGGTCCCTATCCCATTCCCATCAGCCCCTGCCCCAGTGAGCTTACAGTCTAAGGCCCCTATCACATTCCCATCAGCCCCTGCCCCAGTGAGCTTACAATCTAAGGTCCCTATCACATTCCCATCAGTCCCTGCCCCAGTGAGCTTACAATCTAAGGTCCCTATCACATTCCCATCAGTCCCTGCCCCAGTGAGCTTACAATCTAAGGTCCCTATCACATTCCCATCAGTCCCTGCCCCAGTGAGCTTACAATCTAAGGCCCCTATCCCATTCCCATCAGTCCCTGCCCCAGTGAGCTTACAATCTAAGGTCCCTATCACATTCCCATCAGCCCCTGCCCCAATGAGCTTACAATCTAAGGTCCCTATCCCATTCCCATCAGTCCCTGCCCCAGTGAGCTTACAATCTAAGGCCCCTATCCCATTCCCATCAGTCCCTGCCCCAGTGAGCTTACAATCTAAGGTCTCTATCACATTCCCATCAGTCCCTGCCCCAGTGAGCTTACAATCTAAGGTCCCTATCACATTCCCATCAGTCCCTGCCCCAGTGAGCTTACAATCTAAGGTCCCTATCACATTCCCATCAGTCCCTGCCCCAGTGAGTTTACAATCTAAGGTCCCTATCCCATTCCCATCAGTCCCTGCCCCAGTGAGCTTACAATCTAAGGCCCCTATCCCATTCCCATCAGTCCCTGCCCCAGTGAGCTTACAATCTAAGGTCCCTATCCCATTCCCATCAGCCCCTGCCCCAGTGAGCTTACAATCTAAGGTCCCTATCCCATTCCCATCAGCCCCTGCCCCAGTGAGCTTACACTCTAAGGCCCCTATCCCATTCCCATCAGTCCCTGCCCCAGTGAGCTTACAATCTAAGGTCCCTATCCCATTCCCATCAGCCCCTGCCCCAGTGAGCTTACACTCTAAGGCCCCTATCCCATTCCCATCAGTCCCTGCCCCAGTGAGCTTACAATCTAAGGCCCCTATCACATTCCCATCAGCCCCTGTCCCAATGAGCTTTCAATCTATGGTCCCTATCCCATTCCCATCAGT
The DNA here is from genome assembly GCF_000004195.4 of Xenopus tropicalis. NCBI lineage: Eukaryota > Metazoa > Chordata > Amphibia > Anura > Pipidae > Xenopus > Xenopus tropicalis. Next base: position 975,274 of record NC_030685.2, read on the forward strand.
CTCTGCCCCAGTGAGCTTACAATCTAAGGTCCCTATCCAATTCCCATCAGCCCCTGCCCCAGTGAGCTTACACTCTAAGGCCCCTATCCCATTCCCATCAGTCCCTGCCCCAGTGAGCTTACAATCTAAGGTCCCTATCACATTCCCATCAGTCCCTGCCCCAGTGAGCTTACAATCTAAGGTCCCTATCACATTCCCATCAGTCCCTGCCCCAGTGAGCTTACAATCTAAGGTCCTTATCACATTCCTATCAGCCCCTGCCCCAGTGAGCTTACACTCTAAGGCCCCTATCCCATTCCCATCAGTCCCTGCCCCAGTGAACTTACAATCTAAGGTCCCTATCACATTCCCATCAGTCCCTGCCCCAGTGAGCTTACAATCTAAGGTCCCTATCACATTCCCATCAGTCCCTGCCCCAGTGAGCTTACAATCTAAGGTCCCTATCACATTCCCATCAGCCCCTGCCCCAATGAGTTTTCAATCTATGGTCCCTATCACATTCCCATCAGTCCCTGCCCCAGTGAGCTTACAATCTAAGGTCCCTATCACATTCTCATCAGCCCCAGTGTACTGAGGAAGCACCCCATGTTCCCTCTCACTGAATCGTCTGCAGCCCCCACACTGTGCCCCTTACCCACTCACCTGGTACCTGCAGGTCTCTGTTCTGAGGCAGCGCCAGGGATTCATGTTCCCAAGTGACTCGAACGCCATGTTGGAGTTTTTCCCGGGGAATCTCACATTTACTGACGGCATCGAATGTTTCTTCTCCGTCAGTCTGAATGATTTGCTTTGTTGCCTTCAGTTCTGGGCCTTTTTCCTTTATAGTGACCCACTTAATGAGAATGTCCCTGGGGTAGAATTTACTGAAATGCACTGAGCAGAGAATGTTCCCTGATGGCATTGGGGTGAATTCCACTGGTTCCACTATCTGGGGTGCAGCTGGAAATGGAATAAAATCAGTAAATACACTGACATCCATATACACAAACTGCTCCAGTCTATAGATTACAATAAAAAAAAAATTATCTCAAATGAACCCTGGGAGCAGAGAGATATCTGGGGGTAACATTCAGTATAATGATACAATCTGGGGTGCACATGTACCCCCACTTACCCTGCTTTATGTGGGTAACAATGGCCTGAGCGAGAGATTCATGCGCTACGGTGGCACAGAGAGTGTAGGGAATATTCCTATTTATGCCTGTGGGGATCTGACAGGCGCTTGTGGCTCTGTACGTTCCATCAGGATTATTCCCATATTCCGGCTCAGAACTCAGAGCCTTTCCCTTGTTCCCTGCTTGTTCCTTTCCCATGTTCCGTGTTTGTTCCTGAATCAGTTGCCATGAAATCGTCATCTGTTTTGGATAAAACCCATCTGCCACCAAGTAGAACTTTCCATCCTCTCTTAGTTGGATCTCACTGACTGTGGGACGAGCTGTGAGAGGCAAATACAGGAGAATAAAACACAGTTCATATCTGAGTCCCACCCCTAGGGGGCAGTCTGCACATATTGGGGTCTATGAGTTGCCCCACACACTGGTGCAGATTCTGTCACAGTCAGGAGGTGGCGCTATACTAGTGTATCCTTATATTTAGGCAGGGGCCACACAGGCAAGTCCCCCAGTGAGATTCTATTCTGATTGGACTCTGAGACACCATTTATATAAGTGACTGTATCCCCTTCCTAATAACTGTGCATATACATGGCTTCCCCCTGTATGTATTTATATATATGTGTACATAATTGTTAGGAGGGGTTTATAGTCTGTCATATAAATATATACATATATAGATGGGGATATTTAGCTTATTTATTGGGTTATTTATTAATATATTAGCCAGTTTAGGCAGAATTCCTTTCCTTAGGATTTAGGGGCCCTTATTTCTAGTTGGTCAGAATTACTTTATTTTCCTGTACTAATTTTAATCTCTATTTATTGGCCTATCCTTTTTGTTTTTTGGGGGTTTTTTTCCACCTTGGTCACTAAAGGGTGTACTTTCCTTTTCTAGATCCCTTGCCTGGGGGCAAATAATAGGGTGTAGAATCCCTCTGGCACAGGGTGCTACAGCCCCCCCAAGATTTATGTTAAATATGAGTAAAGCACAAACTGTACCCAGTAATCATCACACACAGGTTTCTCACTTTCTTGTTCCGCCCCCCACAAATTGCCCATTGCACCTGTATTTTGCACTTTGCACCCTGCCTCCCTGTTGGTAAATGAGCCCCAGTGCATATGATTGGTTTAACCCAGCGCATTAGTAGTAGAGGGGTCATGTTATCATTCATTTTATGAGTTACAGTTGATTTTGTCACCATTTATTGGGGAGCAGAGAAGGGAGGTGCAAGCTTTTGGGGGCCCTCCCCTCCTTGGTGCAAAGTTATGATATTGGGTTTGGAGCAGCACCGGGGGGAGCAGAGCATTTGCACGTGGGTTTGTAAATAGTAAAAGAGAAAAGGCTTTGTTTTAAGTTAGGCAGTGCCAATGGGCACAGGAGAGCCCTGTACTTACCCCCCACCTACCTCCAGTACGTTGTGTCTGTTACTTTGTGCCCAACCCAAAGTGGGTCTCATAATCCCATGGGTGCAAGCGCTATGTGGTTTGGTTCTTAGGGCTTAGTAGTTGCACCTGGGATTTGTAAATGAGGTCCAACATTTTATTTTAGGGGCCACCAACCTTTGGAACCGTTTCCAGGCAAGAAACCTAATATTTAGCAATGTTTATTGAATAATATTGTCCCATAAAGGAGATTTGCAGCATGTGTGTGGCTACTGCCCCAGGCTGGGATGTGCCACTCTGTAGGTCAGTGGGTGCCAGTGGGTTATTAGGGGGTACTCACCCCTCACATATAATAGTGCTGTGCCCCTCTCTATCCCCCCCCCAGGCTGGGATGTACCACTCTGTAGGTCAGTGGGTGCCAGTGGGTTATTAGGGGGTACTCACCCCTCACATATAATGGTGCTGTGCCTCTCTATCCCCCCTCCCCCAGGCTGGGATGTGCCACTCTGTAGGTCAGTGGGTGCCAGTGGGTTATTAGGGGGTACTCACCCCTCACATAAAATGGTGCTGTGCCTCTCTATCCCCCCTCCCCCAGGCTGGGATGTACCACTCTGTAGGTCAGTGGGTGCCAGTGGGTTATTAGGGGGTACTCACCCCTCACATATAATGGTGCTGTGCCCCTCTATCCCCCCCCAGGCTGGGATGTACCACTTTGTAGGTCAGTGGGTGCCAGTGGGTTATTAGGGGGTACTCACCCCTCACATATAATGGTGCTGTGCCCCTCTATCCCCCCCCAGGCTGGGATGTGCCACTCTGTAGGTCAGTGGGTGCCAGTGGGTTATTAGGGGGTACTCACCCCTCACATAAAATGGTGCTGTGCCTCTCTATCCCCCCTCCCCCAGGCTGGGATGTACCACTCTGTAGGTCAGTGGGTGCCAGTGGGTTATTAGGGGGTACTCACCCCTCACATATAATGGTGCTGTGCCTCTCTATCCCCCCCCAGGCTGGGATGTGCCACTCTGTAGGTCAGTGGGTGCCAGTGGGTTATTAGAGGGTACTCACCCCTCACATATAATGGTGCTGTGCCTCTCTATCCCCTCCTCCAGGCTGGGATGTACCACTCTGTAGGTCAGTGGGTGCCAGTGGGTTATTAGGGGGTACTCACCCCTCACATATAATGGTGCTGTGCGCCTCTCTATCCCCCCCAGACTGGGATGTGCCACTCTGTAGGTCAGTGGGTGCCAGTGGGTTATTAGGGGGTACTCACCCCTCACATATAATGGTGCTGTGCACACATTCCCATCAGTCCCTGCCCCAGTGAGCTTACAATCTAAGGTCCCTATCCCATTCCCATCAGTCCCTGCCCCAGTGAGCTTACAATCTAAGGTCACTATCACATTCCCATCAGTCCCTGCCCCAGTGAGCTTACACTCTAAGGTCCCTATCCCATTCCCATCAGTCCCTGCCCCAGTGAGCTTACAATCTAAGGTCCCTATCCCATTCCCATCAGTCCCTGCCCCAGTGAGCTTACAATCTAAGGTCCCTATCCCATTCCCATCAGCCCCTGCCCCAGTGAGCTTACAATCTAAGGTCCCTATCCCATTCCCATCAGTCCCTGCCCCAGTGAGCTTACAATCTAAGGCCCCTATCCCATTCCCATCAGTCTCTGCCCCAATGAGCTTTCAATCTAAGGTCCCTTACCCACTCACCTGGTACCTGCAGGTCTCTGTTCTGAGGCAGCGCCAGAGATTCATGTTCCCAAGTGACTCGAACGCCATGTTGGAGTTTTTCCCGGGGAATCTCACATTTAGTGACGGCATCGAATGTTTCTTCTCCCTCAGTCTGAATGATTTGCTTTGTTGCCTTCAGTTCTGGGCCTTTTTCCTTTATAGTGACCCACTTAATGAGAATGTCCCTGGGGTAGAATTGACTGAAATGCACTGAGCAGAGAATGTTCCCTGATGGCATTGGGGTGAATTCCACTGGTTCCACTATCTGGGGTGCAGCTGGAAATGGAATAAAATCAGTAAATACACTGACATCCATATACACAAACTGCTCCAGTCTATAGATCACAATAAAAAAAACAAATATCTCAAATGAACCCTGGGAGCAGAGAGATATCTGGGGGTAACATTCAGTATAATGATACAATCTGGGGTGCATGTGTACCCCCACTTACCCTGCTTTATGTGGGTAACAATGGGCTTAGGGAGAGATTCATGCGCTACGGTGGCACAGAGAGTGTAGGGAATATTCCTATTTATGCCTGCGGGGATCTCCCAGGCGCTTGTGGCTCTGTACGTTCCATCAGGATTATTCCCATATTCCGGCTCAGAACTCAGAGCCTTTCCCTTGTTCCCTGCTTGTTCCTTTCCCTTGTTCCCTGCTTGTTCCTTTCCCATGTTCCGTGTTTGTTCCTGAGTCAGTTGCCATGAAATCTTCATCTGTTTGGGATAAAACCCATCTGCTACCAAGTAGAACCTTCCGTCCTTACCTAGTTGGATCTCATTCACTGTGGGACGAGCTGTGAGAGGCAAATACAGGAGAATGAAACACAGTTCACATCTGAGTCCCACCCCTAGGGGGCAGTCTGCACATATTGGGGTCTATGAGTTGCCCCACACACTGGTGCAGATTCTGTCACAGTCAGGAGGTGGCGCTATACTAGTGTATCATTATATGTAGGCAGGGGCCACACAGGCAAGTCCCCCAGTGAGATTCTATTCTGATTGGACTCTGAGACACCATTTATATAAGTGACTGTATCCCCTTCCTAATAACTGTGCATATACATGGCTTCCCCCTGTATGTATTTATATATATGTGTACATAAGTGTTATAGTCTAAATATATATATATATAGATGGGGATATTTAGCTTATTTATTGGGTTATGTATTAATATATTAGCCAGTTTAGGCAGAATTCCTTTCCTTAGGATTTAGGGGCCCTTATTTCTAGTTGGTCAGAGTTACTTCTTAGTAACTTAGTAGTAGTACTATTTTCCTGTACTAATTTTAATCTCTATTTATTGGCCTATCCTTTTTGTTTTTTGGTTTTTTTTTTCCACCTTGGTCACTAAAGGGTGTACTTTCCTTTTCTAGATCCCTTGCCTGGGGGCAAATAATAGGGTGCAGAATCCCTCTGGCACAGGGTACTACAGCCCCCCAAGATTTATGTTAAATATGAGCAAAGCACAAACTGTACCCAGTAATCATCGCACACAGGTTTCCCACTTTCTAGTTCCGACCCCCCAATAATTGCCCATTGCACCTGTATTTTGCACTTTGCACCCTGCCTCCCTGTTGGTAAATGAGCCCCAGTGCATATGACTGATTTAACCCAGCGCATTAGTAGTAGAGGGGTCATGTTATCATTCATTTTATGATTTACAGTTGATTTTGTCACCATTTATTGGGGAGCAGAGAAGGGGGGTGCAAGCTTTTGGGGGCCCTCCCCTCCTTGGTGCAAAGTTATGATATTGGGTTTGGAGCAGCACCGGGGGGAGCAGAACATTTGCACTTGGGTTTGTAAATAATAAAAGAGAAAATACTTTGTTTTAAGTTAGGCAAGTTGGGCAGTGCCAATGGGCACAGGAGAGCCCTGTACTTACCCCCCACCTACCTCCAGTACGTTGTGTTTGTTACTTTGTGCCCAACCCAAAGTGGGTCTCATAATCCCATGGGTGCAAGCGCTATGTGGTTTGGTTCTTAGGGCTTAGTAGTTGCACCTGGGATTTGTAAATGAGGTCCAACATTTTATTTTAGGAGCCACCGACCTTCTGAACTGTTTCAATATTCTGCAATGTTTATTGAATAATATTGTCCCATAAATGAGATTTGCAGCAAGTGTGTGGCTACTGCCCCAGGCTGGGATGTGCCACTCTGTAGGTCAGTGGGTGCCAGTGGGTTATTAGGGGGTACTCACCCCTCACATATAATGGTGCTGTGCCCCTCTCTATCCCCCCCCCAGGCTGGGATGTACCACTCTGTAGGTCAGTGGGTGCCAGTGGGTTATTAGGGGGTACTCACCCCTCACATATAATGGTGCTGTGCCTCTCTATCGCCTCCCCCAGGCTGGGATGTGCCACTCTGTAGGTCAGTGGGTGCCAGTGGATTATTAGGGGGTACTCACCCCTCACATATAATGGTGCTGCACCTCTCTATCCCCCCCCAGGCTGGGATGTACCACTCTGTAGGTCAGTGGGTGCCAGTGGATTATTAGGGGGTACTCACCCCTCACATATAATGGTGCTGTGCGCCTCTCTATCCCCTCCCCCAGGCTGGGATGTACCACTCTGTAGGTCAGTGGGTGCCAGTGGGTTATTAGGGGGTACTCACCCCTCACATATAATGGTGCTGTGCGCCTCTCTATCGCCTCCCCCAGGCTGGGATGTACCACTCTGTAGGTCAGTGGGTGCCAGTGGGTTATTAGGGGGTACTCACCCCTCACATATAATGGTGCTGTGCGCCTCTCTATCACCTTCTCCAGGCTGGGATGTGCCACTTTGCAGATAAATTCTGCCCCATCTTCCGCAATGGATGGAGAGAAAGCCAAACGTGCCGTACAGGTGAGAGTCCGATCCGCTTGGTACTGGTGTATGAGATCTGGGATCTTGTACCTCCCTTTCCCAGTAACCGGAACCAGAACTTCCTTCCCCTTCTCCTTCTTATACCAAGTGACAGTGAGTTTATCAGGGAAATACCCAGAGATGGGACAGAGTATTTCTGCCTCAGTGCCCACATACAGATGAGGAGTGAGTATCTCTGCCATTACTGGGCGCCAGGGGAAATCTGTGGAACAAAGAGTAACCACGTTACACACGGACTGCTGACAATCACATGGAAACCTATGAAATAAGCCCCATAAGTATCAGTAGAACTGCTGCACTTGCCCAGAAGGTTCTGTATGTTGGGTTTGTTGGGTTCGTTGGGTTTGGCTATAGGGGCTGCGCTTAACTATCACTATTGTGTTTGTAGTTCTGCCATTACCCCAGGCACTCGCAGCAAAGGGACATGTTATCAAGATGTTATCAGGTTAATCCAATAGAATCCTCCCGCTGAGGGGTTCTGAATAATGGAACTGGGGGGCTGAGAAACCCCTTGCCTTGGAACCCAAGCCAAAGAAAGTGCCAGAGGAGATTTAAAAGCCCCCTCACTCCATCCTGTGCCGCCAACTGAGGGGAGAAAGGGGTTGACCAGTGGGGTTTCTTCCTATGTCCGACCTGTGATTCCCAGCATGAAGGCCCCAGAGCAACCAATGGGAGGGCACGTATTCCTGGGAATATATGGCTGTCACTGGGAGACTGAAGTCATATAATGGGATTGTGACATCACTCACAGCATTAAATATCTCATCATCACTACCCAGAATCCCTTTCCCCTCATAAATCCCACCTGTACACATTACACAGACCCCTTACCATGTGGGTGAATCTCTGCATTCCCAGTCTGCCCCGTAGGTTTATGGTTCCAGGTCACTGTCACTGGGAGACTGAGACTGTTTAATGGGATTGTGGCCTCACTCACAGCAGTAAATGTCTCATCATCATTAACCTGAATCACTTTCTTGGATGGAATTATCTTTTGGGGGTCATTGTAGGACCTGGTTCTGACCCATTCTATATGAATATCTTTGGGGTAGAAGCCCCTGACAGTCAGAGAGCAGACAATCTCCTTCCCTGAGTCACTGATGGAGAATCTCACAGGCTCGGGGGCCCCGGGCGCCACTGAAATACAAAATAAAGACCAGAATGTGAATAAGGAAAGGATAAAATACTTTCCCTTGACCTGCTCTGTGTTATCTTATTGTTCCATAAAGAACTGGGTTCTGTTTCCCTCAAGAGACTTATCTATTAGTTACAACTGTATCTCTTTTACTGACTTCCTTGACTAGAATGAAGCTCCACCCCCTTTTGTTTTCTGAGCCCTCCTTCTCCCTCCGACTATGATCACCTCAAAGAGCATGCCTGATTGATTTTAATTAGAGCAGGGGCAGTGAGCATGCCCAGTAGGCACTTCTTTGAGGTCACCATAGGCAGAGAGAGAAGGAGGGCTCAGAAAGCAAAAGGAGGTGGAGCTTCACACTTTACAAGGAAGTAACTAAAAGATCTGCAGTTCACCTGCTTGTAATAGAGAAACAGAGTAAATCTGCATACCGGGAGACGGTATGTAATTCTGGGGGCTGTTTAGGGTAAATGTTGCCTTGGGTCTCAGATTAAAGTGACAGAGGGATGTTCTCTGGGCTCCCCCATGAGAGCGGGGTCGGCCACCTCTATGGTTCCGCCACTATTACAGACGTTAATGTGTTTGCTCTTATGGTTGTAAATATATTTATTCCAACCCAGCAACACACACATTATAGTGTAAGGGACTCACCTGTTATCTGTAAGGCCCCAGTGCCAATCTCTATGGGCTGTGCCAGGCTGGGATGTGCCACTCTGCACACAATTTCTGCCCCTTGGTGGGAAAGTATAGATGGGATGAAGGGAAGATACTCAGTACTGATATATGTGCCATGTTGGGCCCTCCTTGGTTTACTCTTAGCCCTGTAATTCTGTGTGTGGGGAGGGGAGATCGGCTCTTCATGCCCAGTCTTCCTTAGTGCCCAGGTAACTGTCAGGGCATTGGGGAAATAGCCAGAAATATCCCACCGCAGTGTCGCCTCTCTGCCCTGTGTAAGGGTTGGTATGGGCTGCACTGCCACCTGGGGGCGCCATGGGAAACCTGCAAATAAGGAAACAGAGCGTTAGAATGAGTGGAGTCTGTGGCTCTGTGGGGCATTTCCATGATAGGAAGGGCAATAGGCAGGGCCAGGAAAAGGCTAATGGCACATGTAGGAGCTGCAGATTTCTGACCCTCAGGGTAACAAAGCACCTTAAATACCCAGTCGTTTGGAACATCAGAATTAGGGTTGTAATCTCTCTAAAACCTTAAATGTTCTTACCAGCCGGGGGGGGGTGACGAAAGCGCTGTGGTACGTGGATGGATGGAGGGCAATTAAAGGAGTGGGGCTTGGAATAATAAAGGTAAGGCTGGGGGCTTAAAGGGACACTAAAGCCCAAGAAAAGAATATGGCTAGAAATGTTTATCTGTGTGTTTGAGCCCCTGTACCAGCCCAACATCCCCAAAGCTCTATAGAAATAAAGCCCCATGCCCCTGAAGATGCCCACAGTAGCTCTCCATCTTTTGCCCAACTACTGCACATGCTCAGTCTGCTCTTGGCTGATGTCACTGAGCTTAGGGAGCGACTCCCAATATTCTTCTTTCCCCTGCCTGCTTGCTCTAGTCTCTGCCTGTTCCCTACATGCATACAGGCCAACCAATCACAGTCCTGTCTGGCTGCTCCCTAAATAACTGAAGTCCTGCTCTGGCACTTTGAGCTTGGGGCGAGACTTTAGCTGAATCCTTATTGTGGGACTTTTCTTTCCCCCTTGTTACAAATGATGGAAACACAGGCAGAACTTAGAGAAATGGAATTCAGTGCAATTATTTAAAAGCATTATATTCTTAATTAGAGGCCAAACTGTGCCAGTAGGTGTATAGGCAGAACAACATGTACAGGGGAACCTCTGCACAAACACTATGTTCCTTCCCAGGATGCAAAGTGACTGACACTGAGCTCAGAGTTTGTGTCTCACTATTATAAACAGGCTGTGTATGGAACCCCCAGTCTGTATGGAACCCCCAGTCTGTATGGCACCCCCAGGCTGCTAAGGAAGCTATTGGTTTTGGCTGTACTTTAATTGTTCAGTATAATGGAAATATTAGAGAAAGTTTATTGTTTCTATGCTGTTTGGCTAGGGATATGTGTAGTATTGAGGTGAGAAACGCTTGGTTATCTGGTCTTTAGGTTGTTCAAGTAGAAGCTTGAAGAAATCAGGGGAGCTGCCGGCTTATTTTTAGGCATGGACTTCGCACATGCTCTTTCTGCCCAATCAGCTTCCCTTCCTTTGCCCCAGCCATTAGGTGGGTGGGAGGTATTTTCCTTTTTTCTTGCCAGCTGGAGCCTTACCAAGGCAATTAATGGCATTGCACCCACACACTTCTGCACCTTTTTGTGTTTGATTTGTGCCCCCTGGGTGGGTGTCGTAGTCCCCTGGGCTTGACCCTAGGCCCAGACTGGGTGGGGCTCACCCTAGCTTCGGGGAAGGTGGATCTGCCCGCACAGGCTGTTCATTGGCTGGCGCCTTGGGCACATGAACATCGGGGCCCGTGCCTTCGGGTAGGTCTCACTGGCGCTGATTCAATATCATCAGAGAAAGTTGTTAGTAGAAAGATAGAATTCAGAATGTTTTTTGGTTAGAAAAGCCACAATCATCTTCTTAACTGTTATTTTGGGAGAAAGAAGGTATGGGAATATTTGTGAGTCTGAATATCTGGGTGTCTAAATACTGAGCTAAAGCTTGTTTGTATTGATATCCTGTAATAAACTGTGTATAATAGGGCAGCGCTAGTTTATATGTACCTGTACCCATGATGCACCTGTGTCTCTGTGCCAATGGGATCATTTGTAGGTTCCACCTAGTTCTCTATGGAGGTTGAAGAAAAAAATATATACACAAGAGCATTGACCAATGAGAATGCTGATCCCCAGCACTATATCAGCCATTTTGATGTTACATATAGAGATAATGATGGCATTTTCCCGTCATTATATGGCACAGGAATCAGACATGGGGATAAAGGGACAGACTTGTTCAGTGCTGGGAAACTGTGCTTATTGCTCCCAACTCCAATTGCAGGAACAGAGAACAGGGAGCCGGATTTACTCACATCAGCTGGGATTCTCATTGGAGGATTCTTTTGCATATTTATGCAGCCACTGGCTCTGGAGAGCTGGGAAAGTTTCATTAAACAAAAACTCTAAACCCCACATTACATTACAGGGCAACACAGGAACCAGTGCAGGCTGCATATTATGATTCTAATTATTAATCAGCTTCTATGGCAGATATTACCTGTTTTGATAATTTACTACGTTCCCCAAGCTCCGCCTCCCAACAGCAGCCCAGAGCCCACTGAGCATGTGCAAGCCCTAAATCTTACAAAAGATCTACATCTCTGGCCCCTACTCAGCACACAAACACCCACAGGTAGGGGTACCCCTTAACAAAGACAAGGTGCATAACACAAATTATTACTCTAACAAGCACATAGACATCCATTTTGATTTGCTGTTATACTAGTTAACTAGTTAGTATTCCTCTATATGTGCACCAGGTAGATAAAAATTCCATCTATACCCCTGCCCAGTGGAGCCCTGTTACCCTGCAACCCTCTCCATCTGATGGGCCCTCACTGGGAGGGTGAAGTAGTTGAACTACGACTTAGATACTGTGCAAATAAAGGGCACTAGTGGTTCTGCGCCACTCTAGTGAGGTAGTTTTTGTATGTTGACACAATAATGGATGAAGCGATAGATTGAGCAGTTCACCCACTGGTTTACTGGTGTTAGTACCAGCCTACTGGCTATCCAGTGATGCTCCAGGGGACTATAACCTTCCCTAAGTCATAACACACTGGAGTCCCTACTCTGGCAAGTGTCACCTAGGGAATACTAACCCATTACTTCTCCTTAGTGGAGAATAGAACTACACCCCTGGGATACACTATAACAAGAGTTAGTATGTCCCTAATGCTTGTGGCCTAACACTAGTGATGCTGTCTTCTGCTCCATTCCTGGTCACAAGTGGAGTCCAAAGACGAAGAACCACACATCCCCTCCCATTATATAAACTACAGGCAGGAATGGTGACAGAACCCACACTCTCAAAGGACATAGGTAACAGATGGGGCACTTCCTGCACCAGTAGGGGAAGGTAATGCCTTGGGTGCCCTACAGTAGAAGGAACCCTCTATAGTTACAAAGATTTTACTTGTGATATAATTTATAGCAAGAGGGTTACCTGGGTCTCTAGGGCTGATCTCCCTGGATTCAGATGCCCCCGTGGCCGGGTGGTTCCAGGTGACACGGATCTTACAGTCTGGGAGTCGGAGCAGATTCTCAGGTACCGAACATGAACTTGTAACATTAAAGGTTTGGTCAGAATTATTCTGGTACTGAGGTTCTGAGTGTAGGTTTGTTTGTTGTGACCCAGTCAGGCAGGTCCATGTGAGTTCTATGGGTTTGGGATAAAAGTTCTGCAGGCTGAGGGTACAGAGAGCTTCCCCTTTATCAGACAGAGACCATTGCACTGTGATTGGCTGCTTGGGGGCCGCTGGGGGGGGGAAAGAAATACAAATAAGAGAAACATATCAGGACATTGATCCGACCCCTTTATACGTGATAATAATTCAGCAATTCTGTACAAAGATATAAATATATGGAGAAGGGGCTCTTCTACCCCCATTGGCTCTAACTCACTAATGTCACCCATTTATGTCCCATTCTCAGTGACGGGACAGGGTAGAATTTTCCAACATCAATATAAAAGTTCATACAGGGACCTCCCCAACACAAGGTAGGAAAAAGTTAGTACCAATGTCACGGGGGATTTTTCAACAATATTTCAACAATATTGTGGGTTAAAATACTCATTTACAATGAATATAGTGAAAAGGGGTTGGCATAAATATCTTATAGAAATATATCTATATACTTGCACCTCACCCCCCTCCGGTTCCTGCCCTTCTCCCACCTCATTGTTGCTGCTTTTAGTTGCCCTTTGCCAATCCCTCCCCACAATGTCAGTACTACCCTGCCTCCTACAGTACAACCCACATTTTACGCTTTTCAGGGATCCAGAAAAAAATAATGCAACATCCAGAAAAATGCAAAATCAGGGAAATACATGATATATTATATCATGAAACTGCCATTAGAGCTGATGGACTGGGTCTCCTTGCCAACTGTCTCTGCCCATGGCACTGCCATGACTAATAAAGATGGCGGCATTGGCTTGGCGTAATGAGTGTAATGCTGGGCAGCTTGCTAAAAGGGCAAAACATAAAACCGGAGCGTAGACGCTCACTTAGGGACCTAACAGTATCGGACTGGGATGCCAGGGGCCCACAAGAAAACCTTAGACCGTGGGCCCACTCTCCAAACTATTTTTCAACCACTTCTCACTCAACCTCTATATTTTCCTAGTTTTTTTTTTTACGTACTATAATCTATTTTTCTTTATATTTAGGCAATTTGTTCCCATATATAAATAGGAAATGACCACGAATTAAGCCAAACAGTTAGAAGAAGGAGGGCCCACTGACACCTGGGCCCACCGGGAAATTTCCTGGTATCCCTCCCTGTGGGCCAGTCCGACACTGGGACCTAACCTATCTGAGCCTGATTGTGCCACCCACATGCTGGCCAAACTGGGATGATCCATGCTCTGGCACAGGGGCCAACAATCAGATCATACATCAGGACCCTATGGAGACCCATTGGACAAGGACCCTGTGAATTGGCTGACACATTCCTCATCTAATGGGATATTTCTATGTCTGTATCTCGCTCTGCAGGGAACAACATTGTGCAAAACACCGTCTCATAATTGTGCAAAAATAGCAAAAAACACCAAGTGCTGCCCTAGAAAATGAGACATTTCTGTCAGTAATAGACAATAATAAGACAGTAATAGACAGTACTTTATATATTATAGAAAAGCTGTAATTAGCTTTGTGTGAGATTTCTGAAACCAAAATATTGGTAATACTTTTGCCTCCTTGCTCTTCCTCAGAAAATGTTCAAAGTAGTCATAGGGATCTTTGGTGGGACCACCTTCCTTAGAATAAAGATGGGGGAAACCAGTCACCCTTGGCCCTACCCATTCCCTATAGCAGAGTAGGCAGTAGCCACGGGAACTATATACTGGCCTCCTAACCTGGGGGGGCTGCAGCTGGGGGGAATATAATCTATACTTTGAATGTGCCACACCCCTACCAGTACCATTGTGCCCTTACTGACCATGGGTTTTGTTGAGGCTTGTGATATAAGACACACCAGTTGTTGGTTGGGTTGGGGGTTGTTGGTTGGGTGGTTCCCCCCAACCTGTAAATAAAATATAGTTATATCATTACATTCTGGGTACCGTACCAGAACCTTCCCTGAAAACCAAAAGACCCCTAAAATGGCCTGAGCTTGGGACAAAGGAGGAATCCCACCACAGTGTCCCTATTAGTAATTCAGTGGGCGGCACAACAGTTAGAATCTAATGAATCAATAAATCAGTAATGTCTCTTTATAGCTGCCATGTTATTAGTTTGTGGCCATCAGAATAGTCCCACTAAGTCTCACACAAATGGATCTGGCTGGATCTCACCTTTAATTTGTGCGGTCCCGGTGCTTCTCTCTATGGGCCGCTCCAGGCTGGGATGTTCCACCCTACAGATGAATTCCAGATCTTCCTCTGCACGTGAGGAGGATGATGGGAGAGACAGTTGGGCTGTGTAGGCATAAGTATTATCATTCCTTCTCTCTGGGATCTGGTACTTCCCATACTTAGATACATGGATCACTTGGGGATCCCTTCCCTTTCTCTTCTCCATCCAACTCACAGTCAGAGCATCAGGGAAGTACGGAGAAACCTTACAGCGCAGATTGGTCGGCTGGTCCCGGATCCAGATAAACTGGGAAATCTCTTCAATGGTTGGGCGCCAGGGGAAATCTGAGGGGGTGGAAGGAAGAAAACAGAAATAATGGAAGGACTTTGTACATTGAGGTTATAATAGGGGAATAGTAGTGGGGCTTTAGGGGTTCAGCAACTGTAACGTGTGATTTTTGTACCACCCCCATCCCCTGTGGGCTTTTTGTATTTCAGTCCTTTTGAGGCCCAATGTTGGGAGGTTGGACCCTGGTTTGACTGTGGTGGGTGGAGCCAGAGTGGGTGGGGCCAGAATATCACACCAGGGAACCCTGCAGTGATAGTGAAATCAAGATAATAATTATTATGATCATATGAAATGGCCGAACTGTAAGACCTGCACGTCTGTTCTGGGGGGGTCACTTTTGTAGCACCCCAAATAAGAAATCAAACATTCCATTTTGAAACACTTGGGGTGTCAATTATATTGTTTCATGTCATTTTTACTATGGGGGTAGAAATCATAGAGCTTTTAGATGTGAAAGAGACAAATGCAACTTTTAATATGATGGAGACTGCAGTATTGTCAGAGAATTACATCTTCATCTTCATAAGTAATAATAAATATACCCTCACCATTTGATGTTTATCATCATACTGTGCCCTGTACTTGCCCACGTACCTGGGTGTTTGAGGGACATCTCTCTGGACTCAGGGTCTTCCATGGATACATGCTTCCACGTCACTTTCACTTTAAAGCTTGGCTCCTTTAACCAATTTCCAGGTATTGTGTATGTGCTCTCCATATTGTATGTGGAATCTTCATTGTTTTCATATCTCTCACCTTGTTTTGGCACTTTGTATCCAACGGGTTTACAGCTCCAAGTGATGGAAATATTCTTGGGATAAAAGTTCTGCACAAACAGGGAGCAGAGAACCTCCCCGGAGGCACTAATGGAGAGCTTTATGGGCTGAATGACCTGGGGTTTGGCTGGAAGGGAAACACATGAATGAAAAGCTTATTGGAGTAAAAGCTCAGCACAAACAGGGAGCAGAGAACCTCCCCGGAGGCACTAATGGAGAGCTTTATGGGCTGTATGACCTGGGGTTTGGCTGGAAGGGAAACACATGAATGAAAAGCTTATTGGAGTAAAAGCTCAGCACAAACAGGGAGCAGAGAACCTCCCCGGAGGCACTAATGGAGAGCTTTATGGGCTGAATGACCTGGGGTTTGGCTGGAAGGGAAACACAAGAGATAATTGGTATAAGGAACCCCATCTTGATAGGTACAAGGAATGAAAAGCTTATTGGGGTAAATGCTCAGCACAAACAGAGAGCAGAGAACCTCCCCGGGGGGCACTAATGGAGAGCACCTGTGTACTAATGCAGCACATGTTATAGCCCTGCACCCCCAGAGCAAGGTAATCTACCCGACAGGTCAGGGGGTGCAAGTCCAATGGTATAATACAGAATACTCACCTACCTTTCATTATGTGCCGATGCTCCTCTTAGTAACCACTCTCCCCTAGTGAGTACTCACCCCACACATGTATCAGCCCTGTGTTTTCCTTTATCGCCTTCCCCAGGCTGGGATGCATCACTTCGCAGATAAATTCTGCTCCCTCATCCCCACTCAGCGACGGAGTGAAAACCAGACTTGCCATACAGGTGAGAGTCTTATCCTTCTCTTTCTGGAGTACAGTATTTAGGATCTTGTACCTCCCGCCTTCAGTAACCTGAACCAAACCCTCTCTCCCCACCTCCTTCCTATACCAACTGACAGTCAGGGAATCAGGGAAATAATTAGAGATCAGGCACTGTATGGTGGCCTCCTTGTTAGGGTAGAAAATTTGCTGGCTTATTCCTCCAATCATTGGCTCGCACATTGAATCTGAAATAAATGCAGAGAGTTATAGTCCGGATTAAACATGGCTGTCTAAATCTACCTTTAGGGCTTAGAGCTTTGAAATTGCTCTGTGTGTGCAACAAAATGCAGGAGGAATCATGGGAGTTGTAGTTCAGTTCTAACTGAGGTGTCTATGAATTAAGGATATTTGCCTAGATGTCTATAAGGCACAATCTGTAATATCGTCCCCCCTCCCTGGGAATATCTGGGTGTGGTTAGATGGGACGGCTTTGCCCAAACTGGGACTGATCAGTATAATAGAAATATCTGTGATCGGTGTCGATAGAGATGGGGAAGAGGTTCCATATGAGCAGCACATCTGGCGTCTAGTTGGGATTTGCACCTCAGGGGCAATCGTCATATAATTCATTGGTTTCTAAGGATTAGAATATGTGATTCTGGGGCACTTACATTTCATGAAGTCTGTTCCTTTCCATTCCTTATACACCGGCTGTTTGAGTTGCTCATGGGAGACAGTGGCGCGGAGGGAAAATGACTCCTCAGGTTTGATCTTGTCCCTCAGGTGCTCAC
This sequence comes from Xenopus tropicalis, assembly GCF_000004195.4. NCBI lineage: Eukaryota > Metazoa > Chordata > Amphibia > Anura > Pipidae > Xenopus > Xenopus tropicalis. The sequence goes on from NC_030685.2 coordinate 992,734, forward strand.
AGGTGTTGGTCACATGGAAGGTGCCATTTTGGTTTTCACTCATAAGAGGAGAAGATTTTAGAGGTTTGTAGTTTGTGGTCGTTGCTGGTTGGGCGACATGCCAGGAGATCTCGATAGGATTAGAGGAGACATTTTCCACTTCTAGGCTGAATTCCCCTTCTTCTGAGCAGATAATGTTTCTCACCTTGGGTTTCCCTGCAGGAACAGGAGGAGATCCCTGTAGAACACCGGCCATATTGGATTTGGGGTTAACATGGTACTAACGACCCAGAGCCTCACAAGGAGTGTAATTAAAAATCTAATGTTTGCTAGTTAGCAGGTAGCATTTACTGGTCAGTGGTTTAAAAGCAAATATCTTTGTTATTTTGACAATCAATATATATAAGCGATGCACCGAATCCCGGATTTGGTTCGGGATTCAGGCCGAATCCAGCTTTTTTATTGGAGGATTTGGTTTTGGCTGAATCCACAGTCCCGGCCGAACCAAATCTGGATGCAAATTAGCATACATTAGCATATGCTAATTATCACTTGGAATCCCAATCCTAATTTGCATTTGCTAGGATCCGGATTTTGTTCGGGATTCGGTAGAATCCATCCGCGTGGGTTCAGGGGTTCGGCTGAACCCAAAAAAAGTGGGTTCAGTGCATCCCTAATATATAACTAGTCCTTATCAGAGTCATGATATGGAGTGATGCCTCCTCAGCCTTTATATAGTTTGGCCAGTGGCCTTGTAATAACAGGGTTTTATGTACTGGAAATATGAATATTTGTTTAGTTCCATCTGCCCTGTCAAACTGAGCCGGTAGGCAGTATTGTTACTTATTGAATCACTGGGGTTCCAGATTCCAGACTATAAAAGCTAAAGGAGAGTAAATACCATGCTGTAAGGAGGGACATACAGGTATATACTGATTTGTGCAAATAGTTGTGCAGTGCTAAATTCTGCCAGTAGATGGCAGCAAACTTTAGTGGCAGTATCATAGCCAATGAGATCCAACCGAGGCGTGATTATTGCTAATTGCTCAAGCGGAAGCTGGATGAGAGCGGGGGGGCTGGGTTCCCATTAGGGAAGAGCTGCCGGCTTATTTTTAGTTGGGGGCTTCTCTTCCTTTGCCCCAGCCATTAGGTGGGTGGGAGGTATTTTTTTTTTCTTTCCAGCTGCCAGCTGGAGCCTTACCAAGGCAATTAATGGCATTGCACCCACACACTTCAGCACCTTTTTGTGTTTGATTTGTGCACCCTGGATGGGTGTCATAGTCCTCTGGGCTTGTCCCTAGGCCCAGACTGGGTGGGGCTCACCCTAGCTTTGGTGCAGGTGGATCTGCCCGCACAGGCTGTTCATTGGCTGGTGCCTTGGGCACACGAGCGTCGGGGCCCGTGCCTTAGGGTTGGTCTCACAGGTGATGATTCAAACATTGTGTCTCTATAAATGGGAAGCTCCATCACCCTAACCTCTCCCACACAAAGAGTTTGAGGCAGAAATACATGATTTTTGGTAGGCAAGATCTGCTAACAGCAAAGACACATAGCAGCAGGTGCACAGAGTGGGGCAATCTAGGGTCATGTTACACCTTGGAGGTGAGAGGGAGCTAAAAATGGCAGCTATTGGCCCAACTAGAGGGTTAGTGAGTGGGGTAGAACACCAAAGCACAGGTGCACTAGTTGGGGCCATTAGTGACTGGATGTAGATGTAGATGTAGATGTAGATGTAGATGTAGATGTAGATGTAGATGTAGATGTAGATGTAGATGTAGATGTAGATGTAGATGTAGATGTAGATGTAGATGTAGATGTAGATGTAGATGTAGATGTAGATGTAGATGTAGATGTAGATGTAGATTAGTGGGAACCTGTAGTTGTGTAAGGAACTATGGGAATTTGAACCCTGCATGGTCTGTTCAGAGGCAGGTACCTCTCAGCCACAGGAGACTGTATTCATGTCGTGCCATTATTATTTCTGGGAGTTGCTTGTAGCCTTATTCTCCCACCCTTTTCCAGGTGTTGGCAATTATTCATTTTATTCCCCTTTGAAAGGTCCCTCCCCTGTTTGGTCCTGTCTGGATCATTTTGTTCCTCTTGTTCATTTGTGGGTTGTTCCTTAGTTCTTTTTAACCTGGTAACCGGCATCCCCTAACCTGCTTGGTCCCTAGCCATGGGGCTCCAAACTAATGGTGGGGACCTGCACCGCCATTACCAGCAGTTGGCACTATAGCACCAGGCACAACAGGAGGATTAGGGGGCAGTAGCACCTATTTGAGCCCTGTGAGTCCATGTGAGTCAGGTACTGAGGGCTGTGCTATTTAGTAGCCACTATAAGGGACTCACAATTAACGTTGGGTTCCAGTCGGTGCATCTGTGTGACCAACGTGTAAAGTCAGGCCGGGGACTAAATGAGAATGAAAAGTTCCCAAGTACTTACGTTTGTGCTGCTCCGTGTGGTACAATGTGATGAAGAGTAACAGGGCGTAACCAATGGCTAAAGTGACCATCGCCAGCCTCACCAGTCCCTTCACTCTCAGATCTGCAGAGACACAAGGACCGATAGAAAGCTCAGTGGGACATTATTCTGGGATATGTAGCCCAACAATATTTGTTTGAGCCACGCTGTGCCACAGGGTTTAGTGTCCCTTTAAACCTAGTGGGTGAGCTTTAACCTATAGGGTATACGCATGTAAATGGGATTTTTTTTGTTTGGAATTCATTCCCAGAATTCCTTTTGTTTACTTGTATCCGTATGAGGCAGTCTCCTCAACCTTAATGATTTGTTTGAGAAATCACATGTTGACTCTCCCTAAGCTGATCAGAAAATTCTGCGCTACCTTCATGAGTCTCAAGAAAGGCAAAACCGGTCTGTAGTTGGGAATCTGATCAGCTATTATTCCGGCTTCTGCTTTAAACCCAGTGGCTGAGCTTTAGCCTATAGGATAAACCCATGTAAATGGCATTTTTTTAGGAGTTTGGAAATTGTTCCCAGAATTCCTTTTGTTTGCTTTAATCTGTATGAGGCAGTCTCCTCAACCTTAATGATTTGTTTATTAAACAATACAAAAACACTAAAACCCACATTACATTACAGGGCAACACAGGTACCAGTGCAGGCTGCATATTATGATTCTAATTATTAATCAGCTTCTATGGCAGATATTACCTGATAGTAATTTACTATGTTCCCTAAGCTCCGCCTCCCAACAGCAGCCCAGAGCCCACTGAGCATGTGCGTGCCCTAAATCTTACAAAAGATGGTCTAACAAAGTAACAAGATGGCAGCCCCCTCTGGACAACTTTGAAAGCATAAATCATTACTGTAATTAGGCTTCTCAGCCTCTGGGCTTGTGCAGTAAGTTCAGAATGTTTATGTTTATGTTCAGTATACAAAATACAGCATTTCTACTGATTTTCTATTTTAGACTTTAGGTCACCTTTAAGATTTGTATTTGTTGCTATTTATCTCTCCCCCCATAGAATAATAAATAACACACAGAACCTTCTCACCTGGGAATTCCACCAGCAGTTTGTTGATACTCGGTTCCTTTAGGGTCCCATGTTCCACCATGCAGAGCAGCTCCATCCCTGTGTGCTCCGCCCTTGGTGTAAACCGAAAGCTCGAAGCCACCTCGGAGCCACTTATTCTGCGAGTCTGAGACTGCTCCACAAATGTTCCATTCAGGAACCAACTGACAGCAATGGATTCTGGGTAAAACCCCCAGGCTCGGCAGGTCAGAGTCTGCTCCAGGTCCCGCTGGAAGGGTTTGTTGGAGATGGACACAGATGGGGCAGCTGGTACAGGAGACAGAATGGCATTTAATCTCCACTTGTTTCAGTAAGATGATTTATAGTGGGTTCTCTCTTGCAAAAACTAAAGGCAGTGCCCCCCTAAAACCACATAAAGCCACACCCATCTACACTGCTGCTCCGCCCCTTCAGAAATGCAGGAAGACTTTCAGCTAAATAAGGGGCTGTTAATGCTCTGACCCCCTGGGACCCAGAGCCCTCCATTTGCCCCAGTTGCACTGGTGGTGGCCTCGGCCCAACTTGTAGCCAGTTCTCTAGGGGCAAATTTACTCAAACTCTTCTCTACTAAAACATTTCACATTTTTTTTCATTTTAAAAATTTAAATAAAATTATTTCCACAAATGTCATGAAACTGCGACTTTTTCAATCGTTGCACAAAAACACAGCACCAAAATAATCCGAAACCTCTAAAGTTTTGAAGCAAAAGAAAGAACCTCCAGGGAAGGGACATCGGCCATTGACTTCTACGTGATTCGGATTTTTATATAATTTGACACGTAGCAAAATCGTGACTTTTTTTAATAATAGAAAATCCAAAACAGGAAAAAAAAAATATCTGACCATTATTAATTGACCCCCCCTACAAGATACAGCAAGTAGTGATGAGCCAATCTGTCCCGTTTCGCTTCGCCGAAAAATTCCAGAATCTTTCGAAAGATTCGCGAAACAGCGGAAAATTCACGAAACGGCAAAAATGTCGCGCGTCAATAAAAATCGTGGCCCACGGCTATTCTTTTGCTGCCCGCGGCTATTCTTTTGCCGCCCGCGGCTATTATTTTGTCGCCCACGGCTATTATTTTGTCGCCCGGCTATTATTTTGTCGTCCGTGACAATTTTTGGGCGCACAGCAAATTTTTTCATCCGTTTCGCGAAGCAATCCGCCAATGGCGAAACGCGGAAATTCGCCGCAAATCCATGCCTGGTGAAACATTTTGCCCATCACTAACAGCAAGTAAAGGGGATGTACCACCCCACTGGGCAGATTTAGTTTATAACATAAACTTTGGTTACATTGGGGTTTGGGGGGGCTATTTATGTATTCCATTAACCCTAGGGTAAGTGGGTTTTTTGTTTATACCCCAAGGAAATAACCCTAGATTACAATTTTTCGGATCACTCCTGCAATAAATATCAAAGTATTTGTTCTCATCTGAAGGCTCTTTTTATTGTGAGTGAGCTAAATGTATTCCTAATGGAGCCCATCGAAAAATATTCTATAATAGAACCCAGTACCGAGCTGTTCTGCCCAATCCCGGAGCTCAGGTAATTCCTCCCCACCCACCAGAAATGCTGCAATTGTGGGAAAACTAATGATTCTTAGTGCAAGAACTATATATCTAGATAGTACGAATGGTACTTTTGCATGTTTGGACCATCAGTACCTCCATATAGCAACTTGAACCCTTCCTGGAGAGGGGCAGAGAGAGACTCATGGTGGACTCGGCAGTAGAAGTTCTGGTTCCTGTTCCCCTCGGTGGGTACAATGGTCACTGTGCTGGTCACTCGGTATGTACCATCTGCATTTCTCTGGGGGGGGAGCTCAGTCCCACCAGCCAGTATCTCCCCCTCCCTGAGCCATTTAATGTCAATGTCCACGGGGTAGAACCCAGTAATGGTGGCGCGCAGGGCGCTCTCCTTATCCTTGATTACAGCATTGTCTGTTATATTGATACTGGGGGGCGCTGCAGGGGAGGACAAAAAGCAAAGATTTCTTTCAATGTAATAACTGAATATGTTTCATGTTGGGCGAGTCAAGCAGGAACAGCAGGGATGTTATATAACATAAGAACATATTTGTTGCAACGTATATAGTTCCCACAGAGACCTTTTGGGTAAAAGGCGCAATCATGCCATAACCTGCCCCTCACCATGGAAAAAAGTAAAATCTCACCCTGAATATCCAGTCGGATTTCCTTTTCGCTCCTTTCGAACCCGTGACCCACAGAACATTTGTACAGACCTCCGTCTGAGATGCGAACGCCAGTGAGAGACAGAGAGGCCACTCCATCCTTTGTGGTGTCTTTGTTTAGGGACAATCTGGGGTTTGGGGCCCCCACTGTCCCCGGGAATCTGAGGATCTCCCTATCCTGAAAGTACCATGATATTGTGAGAAGTTTGGGATCCACTGATCTTCTGTCCAATCGGAATGTGCAGGGGATGGAGGTGTCTGATCCGACTCTGGCTCGGTGGGACGGAGGAACCGTCAGGTCCAGAGCAGCCCCTGTAACACAGGGAATAGAATGATCAGGAAAAAGAGATCTACTGGATCTGTAATAAAGGGAAAAGAATGATCAGGAACAAGAGATCTACTGGATCTGTAATAAAGGGAAGAGAATGATCAGGAACAAGAGATCTACTGGATCTGTAATAAAGGGAAAAGAATGATTAGGAACAAGAAATTTACTGGATTTGTAATAAAGGAAAGATAATGGTCAGGAACAAGAGATCTACTGGATCTGTAACAAAGGGAATGATCACGAACAAGAGATCTACTGGATCTTTAATAAAGGGAAGAGAATGGTCAAGAACAAGAGATGTACTGGATCTGTAATAAAGGGAAGAGAATGATCAGGAACAAGAGATCTACTGGATCTGTAATAAAGGGAAGAGAATGATCAGGAACAAGAAATTTACTGGATTTGTAATAAAGGGAAGATAATGGTCAGGAACAAGAGATCTACTGGATCTGTAACAAAGGGAATGATAACAAACAAGAGATGTACTGGATCTGTAATAAAGGGAAGAGAATGATCAGGAACAAGAGATCTACTGGATCTGTAGTAAAGGAAAGGAAATGATTAGGAACTAGAGATCTACTGGATCTGTAATAAAGGGAAGAGAATGATCAGGAACAAGAGATCTACTGGATCTGTAGTAAAGGGAAGAGAATGATCAGGAACAAGAGATCTACTGGATCTGTAATAAAGGGAAAAGAATGATCAGGAACAAGAAATTTACTGGATTTGTAATAAAGGGAAGATAATGGTCAGGAACAAGAGATCTACTGGATCTGTAACAAAGGGAATGATCATGAACAAGAGATCTACTGGATCTTTTGTAAAATATTAAGGTTTGAAAATTGGTGATACAGTGGGCTTGAAGGAGTTAATAGCTGTGGTCATTCATGCACTCCTGCCTTAGCCGTACATATATTGACTGACACATAAATTTATATAGTCCTTTGTTGCTTACATCAGCAATGTCCCTAAGCAACCTATGTAATGGCCTATGTATAAGGGTGGGGGAAGTGTATCCCATTGAGGGGGTATATATTTAGGAACAAAGGAAAGCCTGGAACACAAGCACACAAGCACACATCCCACACAGACACACACAGACACTCACACACACAGCTAAGACACACACATTTATGCACATAATACACTTTTCAGACCTCAGATTAATACATTCATATACTTTGCATTTATGGTTTTGGTAGGCTGTCGATGATATATCTGACTGGCTTAATTGTTATAATTTGTATGTATTTTTCTGTAACATTATTTCCACACATTAAATAAATATTAAATATCACCCTTGTGTGTGGTATCTGTTGACCATAGAACTTACACAAATTTAATAAATATAGAGCAGTTATTACAGTTGGCGAGTCCACCCAGATTTATAGACCTGGACACTACACATATACACACTCTGTCAGCTTCAAAGGGGGACAGGAGGGTGTAGTTGAACTGAAGCTTCCAGATGTCTATATGAGTAAAAGAACCTAGAAGTCGCTTGTGTAAGTATTATAGGCTTTGACATAATTGCGGGCGCAGTGAGAAACATTCTGCTTTCCGGTGAGTATGGATTTTCTTGATGATTTGGCTAGGAAGAGCAAATTTGAGTTTAAAATCCCTCATAGAATTATGTCTGAGGCAGAGATTTGGTCAGATCTGTATGGTCAGTGTGTGGGGGCAAATTTAAAGTTAGAGGGAGGAATATCATTTTCCAAGATGAAGCATAGGATTAACAATGTTATGTTAATGGTGTGTGTAAATGTATATGATTGGGAATAATTTTAAATAAAGTAATATTTACATGGAAATGTGTAGTAATTTCAAAATGTTAGAATGTGAATGTATTTCACTGAACAGCAGGATCAGGAAAACTTATAGTGTATTAATTGTGTTATGCTGCTGAATTTCTGCAAATATTAACCCCCGTATCAGCAAATGCCATGTTAGCATTGTTGGAAAGTTATTTTGGCAGTGGAATTATAAATATCATAACTGTTTTTGTTTGACATGTATCATAAAGTCAGTATTTCACTAGAAAGGAGAGAATGGTTTGCTTCCACTGATCAAAATATCTAAAAGTTATCTCTACAGAGGTTTGTGCAGGACTGATGTTGATCTTTTATAATCAAAATCACAAAGGTATAGATTTTGATTTGGTTTTTCCTCTCTAAATTATACAGAAATACAATGAGGCACACTGGTATTGCTCAGGTTACACCAGTGAGTTACTGGTAGAGTTACTCAACCAGAGCATTTTATTAATGTAATGAGCATACTTCTACAGTGTAAGTAGTAAGTTTGGACAGATAAACAGATATTATTTTCTGAATGCTGCATTGTATTTCCATGTAGATTGCTTAATAAATTGAGGGAAATTATTATTATAGGATATTAAGGGCACATTTGCCTATAATGCAATTACTTTACTTACCTTTTTTAAATAAGTACAGAAGAGAGAGAGTGAACACATTCTAATATATATTTGCTATAGTAAAACACCATTAAGGTTTTATTTGACTGATATTTGACAGAAAAGACTTTAACCCTTTAAGTGCCAGCCGAATTCGTCATTTCAGTTCCCCCCAGTGCCAGACGTTTTGTGAACATTCTGTGCTCTCTCAATGTAGGGGCTTTTACTGGGGGCAGGGTTAAGTTTAGGTAGGCAAACTATATATTGTTTTTTTCAGGAGAACCTGAGCTTTCCAAATCTACCTGAGTTTTTGTGTATTTCCACTTCTGGAACAAGATTTAGAGCTTGAAATACAAAAAAAAAAAGAAAAAATGCTATTTTTCATGATATAAGGATATCTACCAGAAACACATTTTATTTTATGGACAAAAATTCAACTGATTTGGAAAGCCTCATGTCTCCCGAACGTGCCAATACCTGATATGTATAGTTTTATTGAGATTTCTGACTTCTATAGATCAAAAACTCCCAGCAGTAAATTACTAAATTTTCAAAGCATTAAAGCAGAATACGGCATACTTTACATTCCAAAGCCAAAAATCCTGGAACATTAGGTTTACCCCAGGAAACCATACATTTTTGAAAACTACACATTCTGACGAATCCGAAATGGGTAACTATGTCTTCCAACTCCTAAGTACCAAACGGCAATGCTTTACTGAATTTAGCATTTTCTATAAAAAATTATGAAAATTCTAAAAAATCACCTCAAATCTTCCATTTTCAAGCACCTTATCTCCCACATAACATTAGGTACGAAGAAAACACACCCTAAATATGAAAGCCAGGGGTCCACTGAACAGTTTGATGCCCATTGTGCATAGGATCCCCGATGTATCTGGAATTTAGAGACCCCAAAAGGAAGTTAGTACATACAAATTGCCCAGGAGATCTCTTTAGCTACTGAAAATTCAACACATTTACTGCATTTTCTGTGGGGTAAAAACACAAAAAAATACATTGACCCCCAAAAATCATATATTTTTGGAAAGTACACATTCGGACAAATTCAAAATTGGTACCCATGTCTTTCTACTCCAAACTACTGAGTCGCAATTCTTTCCCAAAATTGCCAGTTTTGATGAAATACCTAAAAATCACATCAAATCTTCCACTTTCAAGCACCTTATCTCCCACATAACATTAGGTACCAAAAGAACACACCCTAAATATGAAAGCCAAGGGTCCGCTGAACAGTTTGATGCCCATTGTGCATAGGAACACCAATGTATCTGGCATTTAGAGACCCCATAAGGAAGTTAGTGCATACAAATTGCCCAGGAGATCTCTTTAGCTACTGAAAATTCAATCCGTTTACTGCATTTTCTGTGGGGTAAAAACCCAAAAAAATACATTGACCCCCCAAAACCATATATTTTTGGAAAGTACACATTCGGGCGAATTCAAAATTGGTACCCATGTCTTTCTACTCTAAACTACAGAGTCGCAGTGCTTTCCCAAAATTGCTAGTTTTGGTGAAATACCTGAAAATCACATCAAATCTTCCACTTTCAAGCACCATATCTCCCACATAACATTAGGTACCAAGAAAACACACCCTAAATATGAAAGCCAAGGATCCGCTGAACAGTTTGATGCCCATTGTGCATAGGATCAGCACTGTATCTGGCATTTAGAGACCCCATAAGGACGTCAGTGCATAGAGATTGCCCCAGAGGTCTCTTTAGCTACTGAAAATTCAACACGTTTACTGCATTTTCTGTGGGGTAAAAACATAAAAAAATACATTGACCCCCAAAACCATATATTTTTGGAAAGTACACATTCGGGCGAATTCAAAATTGGTACCCATGTCTTTCTACTCCAAACTACAGAGTCGCAGTGCTTTCCCAAAATTGCTAGTTTTGGTGAAATACCTAAAAATCACATCAAATCTTCCACTTTCAAGCACCTTATCTCCCACATAACATTAGGTACCAAAAGAACACACCCTAAATATGAAAGCCAAGGGTCCGCTGAACAGTTTGATGCCCATTGTGCATAGGAACACCAATGTATCTGGCATTTAGAGACCCCATAAGGAAGTTAGTGCATACAAATTGCCCAGGAGATCTCTTTAGCTACTGAAAATTCAATCCGTTTACTGCATTTTCTGTGGGGTAAAAACCCAAAAAAATACATTGACCCCCCAAAACCATATATTTTTGGAAAGTACACATTCGGGCGAATTCAAAATTGGTACCCATGTCTTTCTACTCCAAACTACAGAGTTGCAGTGCTTTCCCAAAATTGCTAGTTTTGGTGAAATACCTGAAAATCACATCAAATCTTCCACTTTCAAGCACCATATCTCCCACATAACATTAGGTACCAAGAAAACACACCCTAAATATGAAAGCCAAGGATCCGCTGAACAGTTTGATGCCCATTGTGCATAGGATCAGCACTGTATCTGGCATTTAGAGACCCCATAAGGACGTCAGTGCATAGAGATTGCCCCAGAGGTCTCTTTAGCTACTGAAAATTCAACACGTTTACTGCATTTTCTGTGGGGTAAAAACATAAAAAAATACATTGACCCCCAAAACCATATATTTTTGGAAAGTACACATTCGGGCGAATTCAAAATTGGTACCCATGTCTTTCTACTCCAAACTACAGAGTCGCAGTGCTTTCCCAAAATTGCTAGTTTTGGTGAAATACCTGAAAATCACATCAAATCTTCCACTTTCAAGCACCATATCTCCCACATAACATTAGGTACCAAGAAAACACACCCTAAATATGAAAGCCAAGGATCCGCTGAACAGTTTGATGCCCATTGTGCATAGGATCAGTACTGTATCTGGCATTTAGAGACCCCATAAGGACGTCAGTGCATAGAGATTGCCCCAGAGGTCTCTTTAGCTACTGAAAATTCAACACGTTTACTGCATTTTCTGTGGGGTAAAAACACAAAAAAATACATTGACCCCCCAAAACCATATATTTTTGGAAAGTACACATTCGGGCGAATTCAAAATTGGTACCCATGTCTTTCTACTCCAAACTACAGAGTCGCAGTGCTTTCCCAAAATTGCTAGTTTTGGTGAAATACCTGAAAAACACATCAAATCTTCCACTTTCAAGCACCTTATCTCCCACATAACATTAGGTACCAAGAAAACACACCCGAAATATGAAAGCCCAGGGTCCGCTGAACAGTTTGATGCCCATTGTGCATAGGATCAGCACTGTATCTGGCATTTAGAGACCCCCATAAGGACGTCAGTGCATAGAGATTGCCCCAGAGGTCTCTTTAGCTACTGAAAATTCAACACGTTTACTGCATTTTCTGTGGGGTAAAAACACAAAAAAATACATTGACCCCCCAAAACCATATATTTTTGGAAAGTACACATTCGGGCGAATTCAAAATTGGTACCCATGTCTTTCTACTCCAAACTACAGAGTCGCAGTGCTTTCCCAAAATTGCTAGTTTTGGTGAAATACCTGAAAAACACATCAAATCTTCCACTTTCAAGCACCTTATCTCCCACATAACATTAGGTACCAAGAAAACACACCCAAAATATGAAAGCCAAGGGTCCGCTGAACAGTTTGATGCCCATTGTGCATAGGATCAGTACTGTATCTGGCATTTAGAGACCCCATAAGGACGTCAGTGCATACAAAGTGTATACACTGCAATATAAGCTACCGGCATGTGCATTATGCGGCATAAGGCCCCCTAACAGTAAGGAGACCCTAGAAAACTATACATTTTCCAAAAGTACACAATCTGACAAAACAAAAATGGGTAAATACATCTTTCTACTGCAAACTACCAAACTACAAAGCTATGCTAAACAGAACAATTTTTTTGACATTTCTGAAAATTGTCACAAAGCTTGCATTTTACCCCATTATGTACCCCCACATTTTGTACCGTATCAACATGAAACATTCTAAATATGAACACCAGGGGTCTACTGAACAGTTTGATGCCCTATATGCATAGATTTACCAAACTATGTGGGGTACAGGGGCACCCAAGTAAAAATAGTGCATATGAATTTTCACATAAGATGCTTCGGCTCATGCAGTTTTTGCACCCGGTATGTGTATTATGTGCCATACGACCACCTAACAGTAAGGAGACCCTAGAAAACCATATATTTTCCGAAAGTACACATTCTGACAAAACAAAAATGGGTAAATACATCTTTCTACTACAAACTACCAAACTACAAAGCTATGCTAAACAGAACGGTTTTTATGACATTTCTGAAAATTGTCACAAAGCTTGCATTTTACCCCATTATTTACCCCCACATTTTGTACCGTATCAACATAAAACATTCTAAATATGAACGCCAGGGGTCTACTGAACAGTTTGATGCCCTATATGCATAGATTTACCAAACTATGTGGGGTACAGGGGCACCCAAGTAAAAATAGTGCATATGAATTTTCACATAAGATGCTTCGGCTCATGCAGTTTTTGCACCCGGTATGTGTATTATGTGCCATACGACCACCTAACAGTAAGGAGACCCTAGAAAACCATATATTTTCCGAAAGTACACATTCTGACAAAACAAAAATGGGTAAATACATCTTTCTACTACAAACTACCAAACTACAAAGCTATGCTAAACAGAACGGTTTTTATGACATTTCTGAAAATTGTCACAAAGCTTGCATTTTACCCCAATATTTACCCCCACATTTTGTACCGTATCAACATAAAACATTCTAAATATGAACGCCAGGGGTCTACTGAACAGTTTGATGCCCTATATGCATAGATTTACCAAACTATGTGGGGTACAGGGGCACCCAAGTAAAAATAGTGCATATGAATTTTCACATAAGATGCTTCGGCTCATGCAGTTTTTGCACCCGGTATGTGTATTATGTGCCATACGACCACCTAACAGTAAGGAGACCCTAGAAAACCATATATTTTCCGAAAGTACACATTCTGACAAAACAAAAATGGGTAAATAAATCTTTCTACTACAAACTACCAAACTACAAAACTATGCTAAACAGAACGGTTTTTATGACATTTCAGAAAATTGTCACAAAGCTTGCATTTTACCCCATTATGTACCCCCACATTTTGTACCGTATCAACATAAAACATTCTAAATATGAACGCCAGGGGTCTACTGAACAGTTTGATGCCCTATATGCATAGATTTACCAAACTATGTGGGGTACAGGGGCACCCAAGTAAAAATAGTGCATATGAATTTTCACATAAGATGCTTCGGCTCATGCAGTTTTTGCACCCGGTATGTGTATTATGTGCCATACGACCACCTAACAGTAAGGAGACCCTAGAAAACCATATATTTTCCGAAAGTACACATTCTGACAAAACAAAAATGGGTAAATAAATCTTTCTACTACAAACTACCAAACTACAAAGCTATGCTAAACAGAACGGTTTTTATGACATTTCAGAAAATTGTCACAAAGCTTGCATTTTACCCCATTATGTACCCCCACATTTTGTACCGTATCAACATAAAACATTCTAAATATGAACGCCAGGGGTCTACTGAACAGTTTGATGCCCTATATGCATAGATTTACCAAACTATGTGGGGTACAGGGGCACCCAAGTAAAAATAGTGCATATGAATTTTCACATAAGATGCTTCGGCTCATGCAGTTTTTGCACCCGGTATGTGTATTATGTGCCATACGACCACCTAACAGTAAGGAGACCCTAGAAAACCATATATTTTCCGAAAGTACACATTCTGACAAAACAAAAATGGGTAAATAAAACTTTCTACTGCAAACTACCAAATTACAAAGCTATGCTAAACAGAACGGTTTTTGTGACATTTCTGAAAATCGTCACAAAGCTTGCATGTTGCCCCATTATGTACCCCACATTTAGTAACGTACCAACATAAAACACTCTAAGTATGAACGCCACTAGTCTACTGAACAGTTTGATGCCCAATATGAATAGATTTACCAAACTATGTGGGGTACAGAGGATGCCAAATTGAAATACAGCAGACAAAATGTCCATGTGCAAAGACAAGTAACAAAGAACAATGTAAAAAGCACTAAAATGGATAAAGATAAAAAAAAAATCACTAAAATCATTTTTTTTTTTTTGCCTAATAATATCTGCGGGCAGAATAACAGTTTGAGTATTTTGGCTAGGGCAAATAAGTTTTACAGACAAAGTCAAGCGAACAACAACTATGCATAACTGAAAATGCTATAAAATGGCTAAACATGCAGTAAAATACCCAAAAATCCACCAAAATCACAGAAAATGTAGTAGAAACACCAAAATAATACACAAAAGGTATTGCGCAGTGCGGTTAGCGAATACACTATCCGCAATGGCAATAAAACATTTTTTTCAGGCAAGAATAAAAACGATGCGATTAGAAAAAAAAAAATAATTACAAAATTACATAAGTGTGTAAGTGTGTGTGTACATGTGTGTAAAATGTGTTTTGTGTGCATGTGTGCGAGTGTGCAACCAAGTGTGAGTTTTCTCTAAGTGCTGTAAGTGATAAATGTTTGAAAACCTCCCAAAAATGCATGTGTGTGTGTATAAGTGTGAGTATAAGTGTGTATTAGTGTAATAAATGTGTGATTGTGTGTTTGTGTGTGTATTTGCCACTTACTTGGGGTCTAGGTGAGGATCTGCAGGAGAAACACGATCTGGCCCAGCAACAGCATCAGCTCATGTGAGGGGGCGTGTCAGGAAGCAGGGGGGCCAGAGGGGGAAGCTGCAGAAGGGAGAGGAGCTGCCGGCAAAGCCACGTGGATGGCAGGTGAGTTGTATGTGGCCCCTGGGCAATCGCTACCCAGGGGCCACTCGTTCCCCACCTCTGACTATTGTCTGGAGGCTGGGGAACGAGTGGGGAGCGAAGGAATGGCTTGAAAAGCCATTCCTCCGCTCCCAAAACCGGAAGTGCAGCAGGACGTAGAATCTACGTTCTGTGGCACTTTGGTCCTTTGATACACAGGACGTAGATTCTACGTCCTGTGGCACTAAAAAGGTTAAAATTGGACACATAAGATGTAATGCATAGGAACAATAGATCTACCCTCTGATATTCGGGTTAGGAGAACAAAGGCCAAGAGTAGTCACTGATTGATGTGCTATTAGATATTCAAGGGTAACCTCACTGGTTATAGAATACTATGGTCTTAGTAAAAAAAAAAAAGGGCTCCAGTAACAATTTGTATTTGTTAATCATGAAATGTGTATTTAACTGTTTATGATCTTTCTAGGAGATGGGTTCTTAATCCATTAAGGAAGACCATGGATACATAGAATATACTGGGATATTTTCTTGCAGTGCATAAGTAGAGAATGCATGCTGTGAGGTTTTTGTTTAAGAAAGGTTTGTCTCTTGCAACCCTTTGGGGCTGATTTACTAAGACACGATTTTGAATCCGAATTGGAAAAATTCCGATTGGAAACGAACATTTTGCGATTTTTTCGTATTTTTTGCGTTTTTTTCGGCGTCTTTATGATTTTTGCGTAAAAACGCGAGTTTTTCGGCGTCTTTCCGATTTTGCATAAAAACGCGAGTTTTTCGGCGACTTTACGATTTTTGCATAAAAACGCGAGTTTTTTCGTAGCCATTACGAAAGTTGCGCAAAGTCGCGATTTTTTCATAGCGTTAACACTTGCGCGCAAAGTCGCGCCATTTTCGTAGCGTTAAAACTTAAAAGGCGCGACGTTTCGCGCAAGTTTTAACGCTACGAAAAAATCGCGACTTTGCGCAACTTTCGTAATGGCTATGAAAAACTCGCGTATTTACGCAAAAATCGTAAAGACGCCGGAAAACTCGCGTTTTTACGCAAAAATCGTAAAGATGCCGAAAAAAATCGCAAAATTACCGATCATTACGAAAAAAACGCAATCGGACGTATTTGGCCCGTTTGTGGGTTAGTAAATGTGCCCCTTTGTCTCACATGTCTGTTATATGTATTTGTTCACAGTTACTAACAGAAGCATGTTTGCATGATAATGATGTAGACAAAGCCTAACCAGTTTGCTTTGTTGGTCAGAGGTTTAAAATCAAAATCTTTAGGTGCACTTATTCAAATACTGCGCAGGTTAATGAATTGGCATTTATAAAAATAGAAATCATACAGGATAACTACAAACTAACCTATTCAAATTATGAATACGTTGAAGGAGTACTCCGTATACATCTTATGGACTTCTGATAGTTTGGATTATCACATGACCTGGCCAGTTATGTGATAAAATGTTTAAGACTGTCAAAGATGTACCATAAGATGTATATGTTAAAAAACTTTGAAGACTGATTATGGATCCATTATTTTCACTTGCAAGATTAATAGCTGGATATACATATGTTTCAGTTTGTTTGTTTGTCTGTCTAATTAATAATTGTTTAATCTTTGATTGATGATCTTTGTATAAATAAGGTCATAGAAAGCAATGTCCATCAAGATCTTAAACTTTTCAGGGTTTTAACATTAATGGTTACTAAGGGGCTGATTTACTAACCCACGAATCCGACCCGAATTGGAAAAGTTCCGACTTGAAAACGAACATTTTGCGACTTTTTCGTATGTTTTGCGATTTTTTCGGCGTCTTTACGAATTTTTCGTTACCAATACGATTTTTGCGTAAAAACGCAAGTTTTTCGTAGCCATTACGAAAGTTGCGTAAAATCTTGCGATTTTTCGTAGCGTTAAAACTTGCGCAAAAATTTGCGCAAAAAGTTGCGCTTTTTTCGTAGCGTTAAAACTTATGCGAAACTTCGCACCTTTTAAGTTTTAACGCTACGAAAAAGGCGCAACTTTTCGCGTAAGTTTTAACGCTACGGAAAAATCGCAAGATTTTACGCAACTTTCGTAATGGCTACGAAAAACTTGCGTTTTTACGCAAAAATCGTATTGGTAACGAAAAATTCGTAAAGACGCCGAAAAAATCGCAAAAAATATGAAAAAATCGCAAAATACCGATCTTTACGAAAAAAAAAACGCAATCGGACTCATTTCGACCCGTTCGTGGGTTAGTAAATCAGCCCCTAACTGTATGTGTACTGAATCTAAATATATATATATTTTATCCTTGGGGTCCATTTGGGCAGTATAACATAAACATTACCCAATGATGTAGGATATTTCTTGTTTCTTCATTTCGTTTAATATTGAAAGAAGAATCTCATTTTAATTAATGCAGCTAGGCATGATTTAAGGTATGTGACTGCCCCTGGGAATAGGGTTTTGTTAAAATCATACAGCTCATATGGCATGGGTGTGTCTAATTTAAGTCACAGTGTCTTTATTTTAAATGACTGTAATAAAACACTTACCAGCGCGGCGGGGACGCCCACCGCGCTGCCATCGGCGGGGACACCCGCCGCGCCGTTCTCCCTCTGTGCCGGCTCCTTCCTAAGTGTGCGCGCGCGCGCATTTCCGCAGTTTAAAGGCGCACGCACGCTGGCGTCATGACGTCAGCGCGCAATGGCGCGAAATTCAAACTATTTAAAGGGACTTTTGTTTACATTCATTGCCCGTGATAGAATTTGATTCTGGTGCCTTCCTGAGCTTTGTGCCTTTGTTCCTGTTCGTATTTTTCCTGTTTTGACCCGGCCTGTTCCTGACTATTCTGCAATCCGTAACCTGACCCCGGCTTGTACCTTTTGACTCCGATTTTGCCTTATCCCGCTGCTTGATTATCTGGTTGACCCTTGCCTGTCTGACGATCCCTGTTTTCCGCCTGCCTCGACCCAGCCTGCCTGACTACGAACTTGTTTAACCCTATTTGTACCGTGATCTTCGGCCTAACTGACTCTATATACAGTCGTGCCCCTTTGCTTGCCAGAACTCCTGCCTAGTTCCTCTCGTTAAGTCCAGGTGGCATCTGAGTAGCTGAGGGCTCCTCCCGAAGCCAAAGGCGGTCACAATACTGGTGAAGCCAAGCCGAGACCAAGGAACTTGGCATCTGTTCTGGTTTAGGGTGCCGACCGTGACAATGACAGCTTTTGGGGGTTGGAGAGGGAGCAGTACATTGAGCAGTAAAATTAATGATTTGGTTGTCTAGGAGATGATGAGATATGAGGTTTTCCAAAGTTCTCAGATGATCCTTGGGGGTTTTATGGGAAGGTCAGTATTAGTTTGACCTTTAGGCACAAAGGAATATTAATGCCTATGTATTTTAGGAAAATCTGACAAATGGTTCTTTTCACATGCTAATATACATCTAATACATACATACTGCTTTACATGAATATAAAATATATGTTATAGTTCTGCTCCAGATTTTTGATACATACTTATCAAGCAAGATAATGAAGACTTCAAGACACAGAAAGATAAAAATGATGAGTTTAAAAGAACAAAGAACTTTGATTGTAACCCAAACCCAGTAACGTTATAGCGTTTAAGGCAACATTTTTCCTAGAAATAGGAGTATGATCTCTTTCCCTACCAACAAAGTCTGGTTACCAAACCGGAATGAAATGAATGAATGAATTTTTTATATTGTCATGGATATTGATTAATGGAGTATGGAAACAATTATGCTATGATTTTGTGGGATAGATGAACAGAACTTGGATGTTAAATATGAATAACTAAATATACATGTATTAAATATGTTTTTGGTAAATGTATGCAAATATTTTATACTGGTACTTAATGGTTAGTTATACATTTTAGTTAAATCTGGAAATGGAAATCATTGATATGTTGTGATTTTATGATTATTTAATCACATGGACACAATTTTGATTGTATGGGTGTGCCTTCAATGTTTTTTGTTATTCAATTGGAAGGAAAAGGCACAACTTACATTTGCTTTAAAATTTTGTCATAATACTGAATTACTGACAATGACATGGTAATACAGTGATAGAATAGGATTTTAGTATAACACTAGTTATAGGCCATACTGGATAATAGCTGCAAAACAAAAGAAGAGGAACACCACTCTGCAAAGAGAAGTGCAGGTTTGAGGAGTAAAGTAATTATGCAATACAGACTGTGACCCAGGAAGAATCAATATTACAGAATAATACGTATAAGGGTTACCCGAGAAATGACTTTTATTCTGAAATGTAAGAACTGTTCACAAAGCAATGATTTTATTTCTCCTGATTCTGACTTTGCCTGCTACAGTTTTCATCAGATTGTTGTTTTTTAAAAAACCTGCTAAAGACTGTGTTGAGTATTGTTTATTCAAGCCACACCATCTTTTGCTCTATGGACTGAGTTATGGCTCGGGGTTTCCAAAGAAGCCAAGTCTGTTTCAAGATTATTGCAAAAAAGCAAAAGGGTGATTGTCTGATCAAAGATAAAAGTTACAGCTTACAGTTGAACCCTACAGGACCTAGGAGCTGCAGGCTGCCATTGCATGGAAGTTACTCAAGCTATCGGAAACATGCCTTGCATCATTCACTGGAAGAGTGTTCACCAATAGTGATGAGCGAATCTGTTCCGTTTCGCTTCGCCGAAAAATTCGCGAATCTTTGAAAAGATCCGCGAAACGGCGAAAAATTTGCGAAACGGCGAAAATGTCGTGCGACAAAAAAAAAATTGTCGCCCGCGGCTATTATTTCGTCGCGCGCGGCTCTTGTTTCGTCGCGCGCGGCTCTTGTTTCGTCGCCCGCGGCTATTGTTTCGTCGCCCGCGGCTATTGTTTTGTCGCGCGTGGCTCTTGTTTCGTCGCGCGTGGCTCTTGTTTCGTCGCGCGTGGCTCTTGTTTCGTCGCCCGCGGCTCTTGTTTCATCGCCCGCGGCTATTGTTTCGTCGCCCGCGGCTATTGTTTCGTCGCCCGCGGCTATTGTTTCGTCGCCCGCGGCTATTGTTTTGTCGCGCGGCTATTATTTAGTCGCCCGCAGCTATTATTTTGTCGCACGGCTCTTGTTTCGTCGCGCGCAGCTATTGTTTCGTCGCACGCGGCTCTTGTTTCGTCGCCCGCGGCTCTTGTTTCGTCGCGCGCCTCTTGTTTTGTCGCCCGCTGCTCTTGTTTCGTCGCCCGCGGCTATTATTTTGTCGCGCGCTATTGTTTCGTCGCCCGTGGCTATTATTTTGTCGCCCGTGACAATTTTTGGACGTGCGGCGAATTTTTCCGCGGCGAAATTTTTCATCTGTTTCGCGAAACAATCCGCCAATGGCGAAACGCGGAAATTCGCCGCGAATCCATGCCTGGCGAAACTTTTCGCCCATCACTATTCACCAAATATTGTATAAAGAAATCAACAAGAAATGGGACTGTAACTTGGTGAAAGTTATTTCCAGAATGGAGGACTCTGCTCTTAATCACCATATTTGATGTTCGCTGATACGCTATTCACAGCGAGACCTTGAAAGGTGTGGTAAAGAATTCACTGCCAACTGCAATCAAACACAGCTTTATGAGTAAAGGTTTTAATGGAAGATTTTTTTAAACTTAGACCAGGAGGCTATGGCTAGATGTTGAAGAAAACAACAATGTTTAAGTAAAGTAGTTTTGGCAAACAACTAGGTTAGTCCTCATGAGCTATCACTGCTTACCATCTCATTACATGTTATTAAAAGGTTATGATGTATGAACTATGGACATTTGACAAGTGGCAAAGAATGACTTCCTTTTTATGTTGCATATGAATGAAATGTTGTTGGCAAAGCCAGGGTGCAAAGGGGGAATTTGTAAAATATTAAGGTTTGGAAATTGGTGATACAGTGGGCTTGAAGGAGTTAATAGCTGTGGTCATTCATGCACTCCTGCCTTAGCCATACATATATTGACTGACACATACATTTATATAGTCCTTTGTTCCTTACATCAGCAATGTCCCTAAGCAACCTATGGAATGGCCTATGTATAAGGGTGGGGGAA
The DNA here is from genome assembly GCF_000004195.4 of Xenopus tropicalis. Taxonomy (NCBI): domain Eukaryota; kingdom Metazoa; phylum Chordata; class Amphibia; order Anura; family Pipidae; genus Xenopus; species Xenopus tropicalis. The sequence continues at coordinate 1,014,042 of NC_030685.2, forward strand.
GTGTATCCCATTGAGGGGGTATATATTTAGGAACAAAGGAAAGCCTGGAACACAAGAACACAAGCACACATCCCACACAGACACACACAGACACTCACACACACAGCTAAGACATACACATTTATGCACATAATACACTTTTTAGACCTCAGATTAATACATTCATATACTTTGCATTTATGGTTTTGGTAGGCTGTCGATGATATATCTGACTGGCTTAATTGTTATAATTTGTATGTATTTTTCTGTAACATTATTTCCACACATTAAATATACTTTAAATATCACCCTTGTGTGTGGTATCTGTTGACCATAGAACTTACACAAATTTAATAAATATAGAGCAGTTATTACATCTTTAATAAAGGGAAGAGAATGGTCAAGAACAATAGATCTACTGGATCTGTAATAAAGGGAAGAGAATGATCAGGAACAAGAGATCTACTGGATCTGTAACAAAGGGAATGATCACGAACAAGAGATCTACTGGATCTTTAATAAAGGGAAGAGAATGGTCAAGAACAAGAGATCTACTGGATCTGTAACAAAGGGAATGATCAGGATCAAGAGATCTACTGGATCTGTAACAAAGGGAATGATAACGAACAAGAGATCTACTGGATCTTTAATAAAGGGAAGAGAATGGTCAAGATCAAGAGATCTACTGGATCTGTAATAAAGGGAAGAGAATGATCAGGAACAAGAGATCTACTGGATCTGTAACAAAGGGAATGATCACGAACAAGAGATCTACTGGATCTTTAATAAAGGGAAGAGAATGGTCAAGAACAAGAGATCTACTGGATCTGTAACAAAGGGAATGATCAGGATCAAGAGATCTACTGGATCTGTAACAAAGGGAATGATAACGAACAAGAGATCTACTGGATCTTTAATAAAGGGAAGAGAATGGTCAAGATCAAGAGATCTACTGGATCTGTAATAAAGGGAAGAGAATGATCAGGAACAAGAGATCTACTGGATCTGTAACAAAGGGAATGATCACGAACAAGAGATCTACTGGATCTTTAAAAAAGGGAAGAGAATGGTCAAGAACAAGAGATCTACTGGATCTGTAATAAAGGGAAGAGAATGATCAGGAACAAGAGATCTACTGGATCTGTAACAAAGGGAATGATCACGAACAAGAGATCTACTGGATCTTTAATAAAGGGAAGAGAATGGTCAAGAACAATAGATCTACTGGATCTGTAATAAAGGGAAGAGAATGATCAGGAACAAGAGATCTACTGGATCTGTAACAAAGGGAATGATCACGAACAAGAGATCTACTGGATCTTTAATAAAGGGAAGAGAATGGTCAAGAACAAGAGATCTACTGGATCTGTAATAAAGGGAAGAGAATGATCAGGAACAAGAGATCTACTGGATCTGTAATAAAGGGAAGAGAATGATCAGGAACAAGAGATCTACTGGATTTGTAATAAAGGGAAGATAATGGTCAGGAACAAGAGATCTACTGGATCTGTAACAAAGGGAATGATCACGAACAAGAGATCTACTGGATCTTTAATAAAGGGAAGAGAATGGTCAAGAACAAGAGATCTACTGGATCTGTAACAAAGGGAATGATCAGGATCAAGAGATCTACTGGATCTGTAATAAAGGGAAGAGAATGATCAGGAACAAGAGATCTACTGGATCTGTAATAAAGGGAAGAGAATGATCAGGAACAAGAGATCTACTGGATCTGTAATAAAGGGAAGAGAATGATCAGGAACAAGAGATCTACTGGATCGGTAATAAAGGGAAGAGAATGATCAGGAACAAGAGATCTACTGGATCTGTAATAAAGGGAAGAGAATGATCAGGAACAAGAGATCTACTGGATCTGTAATAAAGGGAAAAGAATGATCAGGAACAAGAAATTTACTGGATTTGTAATAAAGGGAAGATAATGGTCAGGAACAAGAGATCTACTGGATCTGTAACAAAAGGAATGATCACAAACAAGAGATCTACTGGATCTTTAATAAAGGGAAGAGAATGGTCAAGAACAAGAGATGTACTGGATCTGCAATAAAGGGAAGAGAATGATCAGGAACAAGAGATTTACTGGATCTGTAAAAAAGGAAATGATCACGAACAAGAGATCTCTCTCCTCCATGACTAAGGTACAGAATATTACTAGCTTTAGCACTGGGGCTTTTATATACACCCACACACACAGCCCAATAACTTCTGTCAAAGTGTTTATGAAGCAGTTGCATGGGGGTGTGTGTGCATTACACACGGGGAGAGGCCAAACTGTGCCAGTAGGTGTATAGGCAGAACAACATGTACAGGGGAACCTCTGCACAAACACTATGTTCCTTCCCAGGATGCAAAGTGACTGACACTGAGCTCAGAGTTTGTGTCTCACTATTATAAACAGGCTGTGTATGGCACCCCCAGTCTGTATGGCACCCCCAGGCTGTATGGCACCCCCAGGCTGCTCAGAACCCCCAGGCTGCTCGGAACCCCCAGGCTGCTCGGCAACCCTTTGCTTTGGTCAGTGTAATGTGAGTGTTAGAGAGAGTCATTTGTAGAAGGAGAGAATTCAGAATGTGTTTTTGTTGGAAAAAGCCCCAATTATCTCCTGAGCTGATATTTTGGGGGATGGGGATATGGGAATATTTGGGAGTCTGTTGTAAACAAGTTATGTCTAAATACTGAGCTAAAGCTTGTTTGTATTGATATCCTGTAATAAACTGTGTATAATAGGGCAGCACTAGTTTATATGTACCTGTACCCATGATGCACCTGTGTCTCTGTGCCAATGGGATCATTTGTAGCTTCCACCTAGTTGAAGAAAAAAATATATACACAAGAGAAGTGACCAATGAGAATGCTGATTAGATTCCCAGCTCTATATCAGCCATTTTGATATTATCTTACATATAGAGATAATGATGGCATTTTCCCGTCATTATATGGCACAGGAATCAGACATGGGGATAAAGGGACAGACTTGTTCAGTGCTGGGAAACTGTGCTTATTGCTCCCAACTCCAATTGCAGGAACAGAGAACAGGGAGCCGGATTTACTCACATCAGCTGGGATTCTCATTGGAGGATTCTTTTGCATTTCTGCCAATGCGGGCCCTAGAGAGCTGGGAAAGTTTTATTGGGCAATATTGCTTTAAGAATCCAACCCTGATGTTGCTGGACTACAGCTCCCAGCATGCCTCACCCTTCATTATATGTTACATTATTCTGGGATTTGTAGTCCGGCAACAGCTGAGTAACGTTTGGTTGAGCCGCGCTGTGCAGCAGGGTTTCCAGAGGGGTGCCCAATTTTTCATGTTCTCCATGTTAATACCACAACATGGCCGCCCACGCTGGGAGCCCCTCCTGTTGCTGGGGGCATAGTGCCTGTTAGGGGCATTTGTTTGCATAAAATGCGAATCAGCCAATGGCGAAACGTGCAAGTTTGCCACAAATCCGTACCTGGATTTTGCTCATGACTAGTTGTTAATAGTGATGGGTGAAAAAAATCGGCAGGCATGGATTCACAGCAAATTTCCTCATTTCGGCTTTTGTGGATTTTTTTGCAAAACTGGGTGACAAAATTCGCCGTGCGTCCAAAAATTGTCTCTCTCATCATAAAGAATTGTCTCTCTCATCATAAAGAATTGTCTCTCTCATCATAAAGAATTGTCTCTATCATCATAAAGAATTGTCTCTCTCATCATAAAGAATTGTCTCTCTCATCATAAAGAATTGTCTCTCTCATCATAAAGAATTGTCTCTATCATCATAAAGAATTGTCTCTCTCATCATAAAGAACTGTCTCTCTCATCATAAAGAACTGTCTCTCTCATCATAAAGAACTGTCTCTGGTGACAAACTTATTGTTGCGGGCGGCAATTTTTTGATGCACAACATTTTTCCTGATTTGCAAATTTTTTTAAAGATTCGCAAATTTTTCAGCAAAGCGAAATGTGACAGATTCACTCGTCACTAGTTGCAAATAAATTGCTCCATTTCTTTATTCTTTAAAAGAAAATGTAACCAAATGAGCCTTAATACATCATGTGACCAGATGTTGTTCTAAACATGCAAAGGATCAGTTCAAGTAGAGAATTCTGGGAAGTGTAGTTCAGTAATGCAAAGTGGCAGTGGATGGTGGGATTTGTAGTTCAGCACCAACTTTGCTATAAAGACAGACGCCTAGATGCCTATCAGGGAAATGTAGTAGCACAGCAGCTGTGTCGCCCCCTACAGTCCGTATGATGGCATCACTATGAAACAGGGACACAGGACAAACATGGGAGGGGCTTAGGAGGAGCCGTCTGAAACAACAATGGGGGGGGGGGGGTGAGGATGTTCCTGGAAATGCTCCTGCATTATGGGAATGTGATGGGAGGGACAGGGCTGCATTGCAGCAAAAATTCCCTCAGGCTCCGGCACCATCTCCTTCCAGCCCTGCCCTGTCTGTCTCTCTAATCCTACAGGGTAGGGGGGTCTGTGTGCCCACCCGGGGGGCAGGGAAAGTACCCTGTACAGCAGCACAAACACAGACTGAGCCTTAGTACAAACTGCCCCCCTATACACACAGTACTGTATCCTGCTCTGCCCCAACCCCTATTTCCCCCCACATTGTGCCCCCCACCTTATACCCCATAATAAAGAGATGTATATGAGTTGGTACCTGAGGGGGAGAGGAATGAGAAGAGCAGAATCAGGAGAGCCCCTCGTTGCTCCATCTCTTATGGGTTCTGCTCAGATCACTTTCACTTTCCCATCTCAGTGACTTGCAGAGAAGGGATTCTGCCCCCCCCCTGTATATAGGCAGCAGAGCTGTGTGTGCAATACCCCCCCCCCCAGTGTATTGTTATTGTGTTATTAAAGGGTAAGTGATCCTACTGTAGTTACTCATGCAGAGAAGGGATTCTGCCCCCCCCTGTATATAGGCAGCAGAGCTGTGTGTGTGCAATACCCCCCCCAGTATATTGTTATTGTGTTATTAAAGGGTAAGTGATCCTACTGTAGTTACTCATGCAGAGAAGGGATTCTGCCCCCCCCCTGTATATAGGCAGCAGAGCTGTGTGTGTGCAATACCCCCCCCCAGTATATTGTTATTGTGTTATTAAAGGGTAAGTGATCCTACTGTAGTTACTCATGCAGAGAAGGGATTCTGCCCCCCCCCTGTATATAGGCAGCAGAGCTGTGTGTGTGCAATACCCCCCCCCCAGTATATTGTTATTGTGTCATTAAAGGGTAAGTGATCCTACTGTAGTTACTCATGCAGAGAAGGGATTCTGCCCCCCCTGTATATAGGCAGCAGAGCTGTGTGTGTGCAATACCCCCCCCAGTATATTGTTATTGTGTTATTAAAGGGTAAGTGATCCTACTGTAGTTACTCATGCAGAGAAGGGATTCTGCCCCCCCTGTATATAGGCAGCAGAGCTGTGTGTGTGCAATACCCCCCCCCCCCCAGTGTATTGTTATTGTGTTATTAAAGGGTAAGTGATCCTACTGTAGTTACTCATGCAGAGAAGGGATTCTGCCCCCCCCCCTGTATATAGGCAGCAGAGCTGTGTGTGTGCAATACCCCCCCCCCCCCAGTGTATTGTTATTGTGTTATTAAAGGGTAAGTGATCCTACTGTAGTTACTCATGCAGAGAAGGGATTCTGCCCCCCCTGTATATAGGCAGCAGAGCTGTGTGTGTGCAATACCCCCCCCTGTGTATTGTTATTGTGTTATTAAAGGGTAAGTGATCCTACTGTAGTAACTCATGCAGAGAAGGGATTCTGCCCCCCCTGTATATAGGCAGCAGAGCTGTGTGTGTGCAATACCCCCCCCCTGTGTATTGTTATTGTGTTATTAAAGGGTAAGTGATCCTACTGTAGTAACTCATGCAGAGAAGGGATTCTGCCCCCCCTGTATATAGGCAGCAGAGCTGTGTGTGTGCTATACCCCCCCCCCCAGTGTATTGTTATTGTGTTATTAAAGGGTAAGTGATCCTACTGTAGTAACTCATGCAGAGAAGGGATTCTGCCCCCCCTGTATATAGGCAGCAGAGCTGTGTGTGTGCAATACCCCCCCCCAGTGTATTGTTATTGTGTTATTAAAGGGTAAGTGATCCTACTGTAGTTACTCATGCAGAGAAGGGATTCTGCCCCCCCCCCCTGTATATAGGCAGCAGAGCTGTGTGTGTGCAATACCCCCCCCCCAGTATATTGTTATTGTGTTATTAAAGGGTAAGTGATCCTACTGTAGTTACTCATGCAGAGAAGGGATTCTGCCCCCCCCCCCTGTATATAGGCAGCAGAGCTGTGTGTGTGCAATACCCCCCCAGTATATTGTTATTGTGTTATTAAAGGGTAAGTGATCCTACTGTAGTTACTCATGCAGAGAAGGGATTCTGCCCCCCCCCCTGTATATAGGCAGCAGAGCTGTGTGTGTGCAATACCCCCCCCCAGTGTATTGTTATTGTGTTATTAAAGGGTAAGTGATCCTACTGTAGTTACTCATGCAGAGAAGGGATTCTGCCCCCCCCCTGTATATAGGCAGCAGAGCTGTGTGTGTGCAATACCCCCCCAGTGTATTGTTATTGTGTTATTAAAGGGTAAGTGATCCTACTGTAGTTACTCATGCAGAGAAGGGATTCTGCCCCCCCCCCCTGTATATAGGCAGCAGAGCTGTGTGTGTGCAATACCCCCCCCCCAGTGTATTGTTATTGTGTTATTAAAGGGTAAGTGATCCTACTGTAGTTACTCATGCAGAGAAGGGATTCTGCCCCCCCCCTGTATATAGGCAGCAGAGCTGTGTGTGTGCAATACCCCCCCCCAGTGTATTGTTATTGTGTTATTAAAGGGTAAGTGATCCTACTGCAGTTACTCATGCAGAGAAGGGATTCTGCCCCCCCCCTGTATACAGGTAGCAGAGCTGTGTGTGTGCAATACCCCCCCCCCCCAGTATATTGTTATTGTGTTATTAAAGGGTAAGTGATCCTACTGTAGTTACTCATGCAGAGAAGGGATTCTGCCCCCCCCTGTATATAGGCAACAGAGCTGTGTGTGTGCAATACCCCCCCCCCAGTGTATTGTTATTGTGTAATTAAAGGGTAAGTGATCCTACTGCAGTTACTCATGCAGAGAAGGGATTCTGCCCCCCCCCCTGTATATAGGCAGCAGAGCTGTGTGTGTGCAATACCCCCCCCCCCAGTGTATTGTTATTGTGTTATTAAAGGGTAAGTGATCCTACTGCAGTTACTCACCCTCCAACCTGCACCTCTGAATGGTATAAGACTGGGGGATCCAAGGCCCATTGGGGGCTTCCACCTTGGGCAGGTAAAGGCAATAATGATAACAAATGAGGGAATGTACCCCCCCACACAGTCTGGGCCTCCGTGTGTTTATACACAGGGGCAGCTCCGTAATGGGGCGAATGTCGCAATCTCTACCTCCAAATGCTGCAAAGCTTTAGTTCCGCAACAATGTTCATGTTCGTCTTTCTCTATACAAAGTAATGCCATTTTCCCGTCATTATATGGCACAGGAATCAGACATGGGGATAAAGGGACAGACTTGTTCAGTGCTGGGAAACTGTGCTTATTGCTCCCAACTCCAATTGCAGGAACAGAGAACAGGGAGCCGGATTTACTCACATCAGCTGGGATTCTCATTGGGGGATTCTTTTGCATTTTAATGCAGTTTTATTGGGCAATATTGCTTTAAGAATACAACCCTGATGTTGCTGGACTACAGCTCCCAGCATGCCTCACCCTTCATTATATGTTACATTATTCTGGGATTTGTAGTCCGGCAACAGCTGAGTAACGTTTGGTTGAGCCGCGCTGTGCCGCAGGGTTTAGTTTCCCTTTAAAGGAGAAGGAAAGGCAAAGTCACTTGGGGGTGCCAAAATGTTAGGCCCCCAAGTGACTTAAATAGCCTACCTTGTACCCCGGGCTGGTGCCCCTGTTAGGAGAGAACAGCACCAGCCTGGAGTAGCTGCAGCGCTTCCTGCTTCCTGCTTCCTGCTTCCTGCTTCCTGCTTCCTGCTTCCTACTTCCTGCTTCACTAACATTTTGGCACCCCAAGTGACTTAGCCTTTCCTTGTCCTTTAACTATGCTTCAAATCTACCGAGGATCTCAAAAAAAAGAAACTACGCTGAGAAATGAACATTTCCTTGGGTTGGTTTAGTCTCCAACATTCCCATCCATCTGAACACACAGAAACCCACAAATGGACTGGAGCTCAAAATAGGCCCTGGGGCATTTCCAATACCCAGAGACCCAAACAGCCCAATAAATACTGACTGATTATGGCATCTCCCATTGGTCACTTCTCTTGCATCTATAATTACCAGCCTGTTCCATTGGCTGCACAGATATTGTTCTTGCAGCAAAGTCCGCGCCCCACAAAGGGCAGTCGGTCCGTATATCAATTTACCGCAGTGTGGTTTCCCCAGAGGTGCTGCCATTCGTTACTTACTGCAGGGAGGGGCCACACTGTGCCAGTAGGTGTATAGGCAGAACTACATGTACAGGGGAATCTCTGCACAAACACTAGGGGGCAGTGGCTTTACATGACCCCGCCTTTTCTTGCTGCAACCACGCCCCTTTTTGATGGGACCGTGGCTTTTGTGATGGGACCGTGGCTTTTTTTATGTGAAATCTGTAATTTCGCTACAAATCCATGAACTCATTACTGATAGTAGGTGTTTATTATTTTGGGGGTGTAGAGATTTCAGGGTGCTGTGTGCTGCTGCTCCCCTAAAGCTACGCTGGTTTTATAGGTGCAGGTTGGAGGGTGAGTAACTGCAGGAGGATCAGTTACCCTTTAATAACACAATAATAAAAACAATACACTGGGGGGGGGGTATTGCACACACACAGCTCTGCTACCTATATACAGGGGGGGGCAGAATCCCTTCTCTGCATGAGTAACTACAGTAGGATCACTTACCCTTTAATAACACAATAACAATACACTGGGGGGGGGTATTGCACACACACAGCTCTGCTACCTATATACAGGGGGGGGCAGAATCCCTTCTCTGCAAGTCACTGAGATGGGAAAGTGAAAGTGATCTGAGCAGAAGCCGCAGGGATGGAGCAACGAGGGGCTCTCCTGATTCTGCTCTTCTCATTCCTCTCCCCCTCAGGTACCAATTCATATACATCTCTTTATTATGGGGTATAAGGTGGGGGGCACAGTGTGGGGGGAAATAGGGGCAGAACAGGATACAGTACTGTGTGTGTGTAGGGGGGCAGTTTGTACTAAAGCTCAGTCTGTGTTTGTGCTGCTGTACAGGGTCCTTTCCTGCCCCCCGGGTGGGGGCACACAGACCCCCCCACCCTGTAGGATTAGAGAGAGAGACAGGGCAGTAAGACGGTGCCGGAGCCGGGGAGGTTATTATATCATGTTGGTGCAATGCAGCCCTGTGTCCCTCCCCCCCCCCCACACATGATTCAACAGGATCTATAGGAATGAGCCCCCCCCCCCATACAGGTTCTGTGTCCAAAAAATCTTTGTAGAACAAGCAATGTGTGGGGTGGGGTGCAGTGGGTGGAGCTGGGCAAGAACTAAGCCCCCTCACTTCTATCAGATGGGGGTCCCTCACCCTTTGTTTCTTCACCAAAATTTAACTGCACTTTTATATCAACATGAATTTAATTTTTTTTTTGCCCAATGAAAAAATATAACTCTGCACATCTTCCCAATATCCATTCATTCCTCATTCTCTTCCCTGCACTGCTGGTTCTGACTCCTGATACAACTCCCCAATATCCATTCATCCCTCATTCTCACTGGGTTTATAGTTATGTGTAACTGTCACTGTGTCTGTCCCTTTCCCTTCCCTGCACTGCTGGTTCTGACTCCTGATACAACTCCCCAATATCCATTCATTCCTCATTCTCACTGGGTTTATAGTTATGTGTAACTGTCACTGTGTCTGTCCCTTTCCCTTCTCTGCACTGCTGGTTCTGACTCCTGATACAACTCCCCAATACTCATTCATTTCTCATTCTCACTGGGTTTATAGTTATGTGTAACTGTCACTGTGTCTGTCCCTTTCCCTTCCCTGCACTGCTGGTTCTGACTCCTGATACAACTCCCCAATATCCATTCATCCCTCATTCTCACTGGGTTTATAGTTATGTGTAACTGTCACTGTGTCTGTCCCTTTCCCTGCACTGCTGGTTCTGACTCCTGATACAACTCCCCAATATCCATTCATCCCTCATTCTCACTGGGTTTATAGTTATGTGTAACTGTCACTGTGTCTGTCCCTTTCCCTTCTCTGCACTGCTGGTTCTGACTCCTGATACAACTCCCCAATATCCATTCATTCCTCATTCTCACTGGGTTTATAGTTATGTGTAACTGTCACTGTCCCTGTCCCTTTCCCTTCCCTGCACTGCTGGTTCTGACTCCTGATACAACTCCCCAATATCCATTCATCCCTCATTCTCACTGGGTTTATAGTTATGTGTAACTGTCACTGTGTCTGTCCCTTTCCCTTCCCTGCACTGCTGGTTCTGACTCCTGATACAACTCCCCAATATCCATTCATTCCTCATTCTCACTGGGTTTATAGTTATGTGTAACTGTCACTGTGTCTGTCCCTTTCCCTTCCCTGCACTGCTGGTTCTGACTCCTGATACAACTCCCCAATACCCATTCATTCCTCATTCTCACTGGGTTTATAGTTATGTGTAACTGTCACTGTGTCTGTCCCTTTCCCTTCCCTGCACTGCTGGTTCTGACTCCTGATACAACTCCCCAATATCCATTCATTCCTCATTCTCACTGGGTTTATAGTTATGTGTAGTTATGGCATAACATTCCTTGTTTCCTTAAAGGAGAAGGAAAGGCTAATAAAGAGTTAATCTCAAGATGCAGGCATACCTTCAGTTCTCTCAATAGTGCCCTTAAAGGAGAACTAAAGTCTAAAATAGAAAATCAGTAGAAATGCTGTATTTTGTATACTGAACATAAACATAAACATTCTGAACTTACTGCACAAGCCCAGAGGTTGAGAAGCCTAATTACAGTAATGATTTATGCTTTCAAAGTTGTCCACAGGGGGCCGCCATCTTGTTACTTTGTTAGACCATCTTCTATAAGATCTGGCTCCTGCACATGCTCAGTGGGCTCTGGGCTGCTGTTGGGAGGCGGAGCTTAGGGAACGTAGGAAATTATCAAAACAACAGCACAAAGCCAGTGGCTGCATAAATATGCAAAAGAATCCTCCAATGAGAATCCCAGCTGATGTAAATCCGGCTCCCTGTTCTCTGTTCCTGCAATTGGAGTTGGGAGCAATAAGCACAGTTTCCCAGCACTGAACAAGTCTGTCCCTTTATCCCCATGTCTGATTCCTGTGCCATATAATGAGGGGAAAATGGCATCATTATCTCTATATGTAAGGTAATATCAAAATGGCTGATATAGTGCTGGGAATCTAATCAGCATTCTCATTGGTCAATGCTCATGTGTATATATTTTTTTTCTTCAACCTCCATAGAGAACTAGGTGGAAGCTACAAATGATCCCATTGGCACAGAGACACAGGTGCATCATGGGTACAGGTACATATAAACTAGTGCTGCCCTATTATACACAGTTTATTACAGGATATCAATACAAACAAGCTTTAGCTCAGTATTTAGACATAACTAGTTTACAACAGACTCCCAAATATTCCCATATCCCCATCCCCCAAAATATCAGCTCAGGAGATAATTGGGGCTTTTTCCAACCAAAACACATTCTGAATTCTCTCCTTCTACAAATGACTCTCTCTAACACTCACATTACACTGACCAAAGCAAAGGGTTGCTGAGCAGCCTGGGGGTGCCATACAGACTGGGGGGGCCATAGAGACTGGGGGGGCCATACACAGCCTGTTTATAATAGTGAGACACAAACTCTGAGCTCAGTGTCAGTCACTTTGCATCCTGGGAAGGAACATAGTGTTTGTGCAGAGGTTCCCCTGTACATGTTGTTCTGCCTATACACCTACTGGCACAGTTTGGCCTCTCCCCGTGTGTAATGCACACACACCCCCATGCAACTGCTTCATAAACACTTTGACAGAATTATTGGGCTGTGTGTGTGGGTGTATATAAAAGCCCCAGTGCTAAAGCTAGTAATATTCTGTACCTTAGCCCTGGGGGGGAGTGTAAGGGGCAGATACAGTCACTGTGTTACATACAGAGAAACCTTTCCAATGGGGCAGTTTATTCCCAGAGGGGCTGTTTGTAACAGCAAAGTGACTGGAACTTTTGTCACAGCTTCTGCCTCTGTTTCCAACCTTTGTAACTTATATTTGTTACACAGCTCAGTATTTGGGATCATTACAAGGGGGAAAGAAAAGTCCCACAATAAGGATTCAGCTAAAGTCTCGCCCCAAGCTCAAAGTGCCAGAGCAGGACTTCAGTTATTTAGGGAGCAGCCAGACAGGACTGTGATTGGTTGGCCTGTATGCATGTAGGGAACAGGCAGAGACTAGAGCAAGCAGGCAGGGGAAAGAAGAATATTGGGAGTCGCTCCCTAAGCTCAGTGACATCAGCCAAGAGCAGACTGAGCATGTGCAGTAGTTGGGCAAAAGATGGAGAGCTACTGGGGGCATCTTCAGGGGCATGGGGCTTTATTTCTATAGAGCTTTGGGGATGTTGGGCTGGTACAGGGGCTCAAACACACAGCTAAACATTTCTAGCCATAGTCTTTTTTAGGCTTTAGTTGTCCTTTGAGTCTCCCTATATTTCTCCCGTTCAGATGATCAGAAGCCTCATAGGGAAAAAAAATGCTGAGCTGTGTAAAGAAAGTTCCCATAATGCCTCACTCCTGCACCAAGACCGGTGTACATGCTCAGTTAGTAAGACTATGAGGAAGCTTCCTGCTGATTGGCTCAGATCACACATTACTAAGGAGGGGAGGGAGTTCTTAGCATTCTTGAGGGAGGGGGGAGCAGGAGAGGGGAGAGAGGACAAGGAAGGAGACAAAAAACCCCTGTGTTTCTTTTGATAGAGGACTCAGCGTTTCTGTGAGTGCTTATGGCTGTATTTACACAGACCTTTCTGATAAAGCGACTGAGTTTGTACCTTTCCTTCTCCTTTAATTACAGAGTCTCTCCTACGCGTGACTGTCCCTCGCAGCCACCGAGCCCCACTGGGCACTAACACCTCCATCCCGTGCCAGTTCCTTATAGATTACCCACCATTTAACCCTCACTACCTGCTTATATACTGGTACCTAAATGACAGAGAGATATTAAACTACACCACAAAAGTGAGGACCTCCAACCGTAGATTATCCATAAACTCGGGTTCTACAAAGTTCGGGAAGGCGTCTCTGGACATTGCTGATGTGCACATATCTGACGAGGGTCAATACACATGTTCCGTGCTCTACACACCGGAGAGAAGGGACCGCAACGTCTATTTCCATGTTCACGGTAGGAGTTTGCGCTTGTATGAAACCTACAGAGGAGCCCGTTATACTTATTCTGTGGCCCGGTATCTCCCATTAGCCCATTAGCCTTGTGCCAAACTATAACCCCAAGTGAGTTCATTAGTGATGAGCAAATCTGCCCCATTTCTCTTCACCATAAAATTCGCAAATGACGAAAAATTCGCGAAATGCATTTGTCGCAAAACTTTTTTGTCACCCGCGTCTTTTTTTTTTTGTTGCATCTTTTTTGGCATGACTGCGACTTTTTTTTTACACATGCCGAATTTTTCCGCAGCAAATTTTCATGGAAGTTTCGTGAAACAATTCGCCAATGGCAAAATGTGGAAATTCGCTGCGAATCCATGCCTGGCGAAAAAATTCGCTCATCACTTTATCTCATTACTAAATGAATTAGAAGAGATCAGGCTCTGCTTTGGCCACACCCATTCTTCAACTCAACGGCATCATTAGGTGGGGGCTCCTGGATTTTAGATTTACAGTAACCGGGGGACACAAAGGGGGTAATTCATTTAAATTTGATTTTCTGCCTCATTTTGAAAAAATCATGGTCAAAAACCCTGAATTTGAATATTTTCATATTACGGTCATTTTCATAATGTTCAACAGCTGAAAAACCCGTCGAGTTTCTGTAGAATCAGTGGGAGGCGGGTCTTTAACATCCAGATTATTTTATTGTTTTAGGTTTTTTTAAACAATCAAATTTTTGAAAATAAATGGAGGAATGTGATTTTTGCTGTGAGTTTTTCCGATTCCAGTTTTTTTGCAAAGGGATCAATAGAAACAAAGGTGAATAAAGTGTTTACTGGGATAAGGAAATGCCATTAATTACAAAATTAGTTTATGATTAAAATATCAAACTGTTGCTCTAATTACATTCAAATCTTTCCTCTTCTATCCAAAAACAGCGCCCCCCAGGATCACAATCACTAATAATGTGGTTACTGGGAATAAGAAAAGTGCCCTGACTGCCTCTATCCATGACTTCTACCCCAAGGATCTTGATGTTAAATGGCTCAGGGAGGGGGAGATACTGGTTGGTGGAACTAAGCTTTCCCCCCAGAGAAATGCAGATGGTACATACCGAGTGACCAGCACAGTGACCATTGTACCCACCGAGGAGAACAGGAACCAGAGCTTCTCTATCTGGGTCCAACATGGGTCTCTCTCTGTCCCTCTCCAGGAGGACTTCCAGCTTCTCTATGAAGGTAATGATGGTTTGTTCTAAATGAAGTAGAGAGTAGAGTATAAGAACCCAGTACAGCATCACTGGATCATCTTGGTTCAGATCCCACCGTGTCCCCCCATGTCCCCCCATGTCAGCTCAACTCTTCTATTGCAATCAATGCACTGACATGACCTGCTGTGCCGACTAGTGGAGTTAGCTCCACCTGTATTTATGTCTAATAATGATGTTTCAGCAACAAACTTGCTGCTTATAAAGCATCAAACACTCGGATGGATAGATTATAACAAAATCTCCCAGATCTCATTGCTTTCATTCCATTCTGATGATGGTTTTGTGCAAAAGTTTGTCAAAAAACAAATTCTTCAGCCTTCTTTTAAGACTTTTTGGCAGGGTAGAAAATTTGGGGGGTGGGGGAACATGACACAAGTTACTACGTTACTTTTTTAAGGTTCACTTATTCTTTAAATTCATGTAAGCCCTAATGGCTATTGATTATGAAGGATAATGGTGGATCTGGCAGGGTGGCAATCCTAATGCATGGTGTTCCATAGGCTTAATGAGACTAAGAAAACTCTATAATTTATTAGAACTAAAAATTCATCTTATTAACATAGGTTCTGTTGTTCATATAACAGGTGAAAGGGTTTCTACCCCTCCAAATCTATTTGTCTGCTGTACAAAAGCCCTTTATCTGTCTTTGTGTCCCTACAGATCTGAACGCACCAAACAGAACAACTGGCCGGACTTCTTTGCCATTTACTTGTGCTTTGTTGATATTTGTAGCATGTTTACTGCCTTATTCTATGTTATAATGAAGGAATGGGTAAGTGATCCAAGTGTCGCCTTGACCTTCCTACTATTAACTCAGCAGTCCCCAACCAGTGACTCAGGGGGAACATGTTGCTCCCCAACCTCTACAAAGTTGCCCCCAGTGGCCTCAAAGATAGTGCTTTTTTTTAAAAAAAATCCTGGCTTGGAGGCATAAAAACCAGTTGTACTGCCAAACAGAGCCTTCTGTAGGCTGCCAGTCCTCATAGGGGCTACCAAATAGCCAATCACAGCCCTTATTCGGCACCATGAATAAATCACAAACGTAGAAAAAGGCAGGCATTATAACATTTTTAACCCTGCTTATCCTGACCTGTTTTAAATCTTGAATACTTTCTATCTACTCTGAAAACCTCACTTAGCGCCTGACTCAGGGCAGCTAGCACCTGAGTCACTTGAATTATTGGGTGAGCTCTAATAGTAACTCTAATACTCCTCTCTTTTGCTGATCAGTTCACAAATTGAACACCAGTATTTACCTATCTCAGCGAAGGACTCAGGGCTAAAGCACCTGGGTCAATCTTACTGTTTGGTGAGCTATTCACCTATTTGTTAAACCAAACTATATCATAAAACTATATAAATATTGAGCTACCTATAGCTATATAAAATTAAATTATTTTTTTTTTCTCTTATCTCAGCTATATATAGACATTTTCCTATTTAGTATATACATTTGCTGTACTTATTTCTAATGACTTAACCACTGAAGTTTATATATTTGAATAAGCTACTGTTCCGAGGGAATATATTTACTGTTTTAAAAATACTTGTACATTTATTATGACTCATTATGTACTACATGAGTCCTAGTTAGATCTTTTTCAGAGCACTTTAAGTATCACTAAAACTTATCTTGATTTCGTTTGAAGTATTTAACTTATTCCTATGTCAATAACTCGATTTAGTTGCTCCATATAACTGTGTGTGATTCACACGCCTCATTTACTTTGTAAGAATTTGGTTTACTCAATACTAGTTTGGTTCTGCTGTCCATTTTATAAGTCTACAAATATAGACATGGAGACAAATCTTAGACAACGAAGATTTGAAAAAATCTTTTCTCAAGAATGTACTGAATTTACTTCTAATATACGTGAATTTTTCTCATCCTTAGAGACACTATCAGTAAAAGAACTGCAGTTGTGGTGGGAAATAGCTACTTTTGCAAAATACATCACATTAGAAATGATCCCCAGAGGTTTAAGAATTAAAAAATTCCCAACCTCACTTACTGACGATACGCAGTTTATGGGACAATGGAACAGAATACTATCAGACTGTTCCTTAAAACTTATGAATCTATTGGTAAATAAAAAACAACAACTATATGATAAACTTAAAACTGACATTATTGAGCTAAAACAAACTCATAACCATTTTGAAAATCTTTCAGAATATACTAAACTAATGGATAATTTAAATTCAAAACTAGAAAATCTGGAAACAGATATTATGGACAGCAAAACCAACAAATTCAGACGTGACAAGAAAGACTATGATAAGAATTTAATATACAATTGGTCACAATATCGCAATAGTCAGACAAAATCTCCTTTTAGGAGAGAAAGAAATTTTACACGAAAACCTATTCGAAAAATAAACAGAGATAAAAGGGTCAGCTTCTCAGGGATAGACTTTGATAGTCTGGATAGCAATGGCGAATCAGATACTGGTGCCTGCTCTCTTTCTCCTTTGTCTCCTCAGGCGGCTAGAGACCTTAGAAAGAAAAGTATCTTCTCCGATGATGTATCTAGATCAAGAAGCTTTATACCTACAAAAAACGATCAAGACAGCAGATCAAAATGGAAAAACAAAAAGACTTTTCGAACAAGCGAGTCAGGAGAGGAAGACAACACTTCCAGGACTTCAAAATACTTACTGAGGAACAAGGAGAAGAGAAGATTCTGAATCTTTCAAATAGAATGTTGAGCCCCGCAGAAAAAGCTGTTCTGGAAAAGGGACTTACCTTTTGCCCGAGGAAGAACTTTGACCTATTTGACACTATAACCGATATAAACCGCTTTATACGTAAGCTTTCATTGAAAAAACTTTTTTTTTCAGATGACTTGGCTAATAACAGTAAACTAGAATATGATGTGAACATTAATAATTCTATATCCCTTCAATCTCATACTTCCTGTTTCAAAGAAATGACTTCAATTCTACATTTAGAACATTTACAAAAAGAAAATGATTCAAACATTGGGCGAGTAGGAGCTAACCCAATATACGCCAAAGAAAAATTTAAATCAAAATCGAACTATTACCCTGTTCACCTTAGAGACCATACTGTTAATTTATTTTAAAAAAACTTGGAGTTAGAACTTACTTTGCTACATGAAAATGCGATTGAAGGGAATAAATTTCCACACACGGCAAATAACTTATCTTTCGCTGAAAATAGAGCTCTAATGAATTTAGAGAAAGACAATACTATAGTGATACGTAGGGGCACATTTACTAACCCACGAACGGGTCGAATGAGTCCGAATCCGTTTTTTTCGTAATCATCGGTAATTTTGCGACTTTTTCGGCGCTTTCGTATTGTTTTGCGGAGCCGGTATGACTTATTTTTTTTTTTTCGTATTTTTCCGACTTTTTTCGTAATTTTCAGGACTTTTTCGTAATTTTTACGACTTTTTCGTATTTTGTACGACTTTTTCGGAAAAATTTCACGATAAATTCGCAAACATTGCGAAAATACGAAATTCATAAACGCTTTTGGGTTATGAAAAATCGTAACCAAAGCCTTCAATAGCCGAAATTTTCGTGTTGAAGGCGAAAATAAGCCAAAAAGTGAATAACCATTGTCAGCCTGTCCTTTTACTACTTTCAAGGGGAAATTAAACCAAATAGGGATTTTCAATCATACATGGCTTTCAAGGGGAAATAAAACCAACTGTGTCTCATACCACATGGCACTTATATATATATATATTTATTGTATTTATTTATTATATCATTCATCCTCCCTGTGTGTAATTTTGTTTTCTGTAAGACTGTACAGCGCTGCGTACCCTTGTGGCGCTTTATAAATAAAGTTATACATACATACAAATAGGGATTTTCAATCATACATGGCTTTCAAATGGAAGTTGAGAAGTTTGTGTGTGATTTGTGTTTAGAGCAAAATATAGTCATTTACAGGCTGCCCTAACCTTTTCAGATAAACAAACAGGAAAGAGTTAAAGACAGCACAGCTTGCTCGTTAAAGGCTGCCAAAGGTATAAAACCCCTCTAACTCACTTCAGTTTGCCTAAACATGAAACATGATGTTATTGCGCCAGCACTGCTGGAGCTTTAGAGGTTTTAGAGGGGGCAGAGGCTGATCAGCAGGAGCCCCCAGTTCATTTGCCACTTGCTAGGATCAGACAGCCTCATCGATTTTAGAGAGGTGTCCCTTCCCTTAACGAGCTGTCTGATGATGAGGTGGTGCGGATGTACCGCCTGTGCCGTGCCGCCATTTTGCAGGTATTTCATTTGGTAAGGCAGGACCTGGATCCTGTGATGGCACAGTCTCAGGCCCTGCCCGGGATAAGCAAACTGCTTGCAGTTTTGCATTTCCTGGGCAGTGGCAGTTTCCAGCAGGTCTCCGCACGCCTTGTCGGTATGAGCCAGCCCACCTTCAGCAGGATTCTGAGGCAAGTGCTGAGGGCACTTCTACCGCACTCGCAAAGGCTCATTTCCTTTCCCTCAACTGAGGCACAGTAGACAAGGGTAAAGCAACACTTTTACCTCATTGGCCATTTTCCAAATTGCCTGGGAGCCATTGATTGCACCCATGTTCCGCTCACACCACCTCGGGCTCACCAGGAGCAGTACCTTAACAGAAAGCACTCCCATTCCATCAATGTCCAGGTGGTGTGTGATTCCCACCTGCGGATCATGAGTGTGAGATCTGGTTTTCCTGGAAGTGTCCACGATACCCATATCCTGCGTCAGTCAGCCCTCTATGAGCGCTTCACTCAAGGAGAAATGCCGCAGGGCTGCCTGGTGGGTAAGTACTTTTTTACCATTTTTTTACCTCAACTTTCACAACTATTGATTAATTGGTCATGGCGACACACACCCATTAGTCCTCTATAATGTGCAGTAGAATTTCACTATGTAATCATGTCAGTTCTTGCTAGTACCAAAATGTATCTCCAAATTAACACCACTTTACTTGCCCTTGTTTTACTAAGCATCTTGGGAATGGTAGTTTTAGAAAGCATTTCTTTGAACTTGTGTGTTTCTGATGGACTAATTAACTCCTCACACCTGAGCATGTGTAATAGCTGGGATTTGCTAAATAGGAGGCAGCCTTGGAATCAGTCACATGCATGTGTATGTAACTTTTCAATCAAGGGGTGGATGTGCTTCCACTCATATTTTTTCCTTTGTTCTAGGAGACGCAGGATATGGGGTTCTGCCTTGGCTGATGACCCCTGTTCGTTTTCCCCGCACACCTGCCCAACGTAGGTACAACCGTGCCCATCGGAAGACGCGCAATGTGATTGAGCGCCTGTTTGGGGTGCTCATGTCACGCTTCTGATGCCTCTCAGTCACTGGGGGAGCTCTTCTTTATTCCCCCATTAAGGTTTCAGGGATCATTGTTGTCTGCGCCATGTTGCACAATGTTGCAATGGATCATGGCCTACCCGCAGACATCAATGATGCTCTGGAACCAGAGATTGAGGGGTATGTTGGCAGGTGCATGGATAACCAACCACAGGGGAGAAGAGTGCGTGATCAGCTGATTGCCTCACACTTTAGTTGTAAGTTGAGCATATCATTCACTTGATAATATACCTCATTAAATGTGTTTAACTTGCCCTTGCAACTGTGTTAACCAGAAGAAAATGAATGATGACAACAAAAATGTGTATGTTTAGTTACTGGTTTGTTTTTGTAGTAAATTCTGGCACTGTATGAACATAAGTGACTTTGGCCAGTGCAGAAACAACTGTGATTGATTGGTGTTAGGCCTTGATATAGAGCAGGGGTCCCCAACTTTTTATACCTGTGAGCCACATTCAAATGGAAAAAGTATTGGGGAGCAACACAAGCATGGAAAAAGTTCCTTGGGGTGCAAATAAGAGCTATAATTGGCTATTTGGTAGCCTCTATGTGGACTGGCAGCCTACAGAAGGCTCTGCTTGGCTTTACAGTGGGTTTTATTCAACCAAAACTTGCCTCCAATCCAGAAATTCAAAAACGGGCACCTACTTTGAGGCCCCTGGGAGCAACATCCAAAGGGTTGGGGAGCAACATGTTGTTCACGAACCACTGGTTGGGGATCACTGATATAGAGGGATCTCATTACAGTGTTGAGGTAGAGCACACAAACTGAATGGCCATTATCATGCTTATGATGAGTTTGTTCACATTATCAGTGCAATGTCTTTTGAAATGTAATCAATCTTTTCCTTTCTTAATTATAAAGAGCCCGCTGATTGTGATGTGCTGGTGTGCCCCTAGCAGTATAGGCCTTCCCGGGACACCTTCTGGTGTAAGTAAACACGCTTACAAACAAAAATCAGTCATGTTAAAATAGTCAACCATTCAAAGGACAAGTCAACCCCAGTCAATTTAAGTGTGTTTTCCATTAGGGCTAAATGAAGTTTGGGGTTCACTTGTCCTTAAATTATTAGCATTACTAAGTAATTCTACTTTCAGGTTTGTGGGATCTACTGTGTTGTGTGGCTACCCCCACTGGAATCCTTTGGTGCTTTTGAATGTTGCTGGTGAAATGCTAAAACCTCATTTCTGTTGCTTGGACCTGTCACTGCTGTTACCAACCATCTGGGAGACGGACCTGCTATGGAGAAGTGCCAGGCATTCTGCCCTTTGCTGCTAAGTGCCACTTTCAGGTGACTACCACTTACTCTGCTTTAAGAAACAATAATATTACTGCTTGTTACAGAATAATATGTTCACTTTCAGGCAAAAAAAAACAAAACACAAAATGCATTCTGAATGATAAGACCAACTAGACATCCTGCCAGGATCCATGGGACTGCCCAGATGCTGCCCTAATCCCTATCAAGTTGACCACCTCTTATGCTTGGATTAAGCGCTCTTGTAAAGGGACCCACAAATACTGAGTAAGGGACTGTTTAAACAGAAATTAAATGCTGTTCAAGGTTAAAAAAAGCAATTTTTTTTGGCTTAATTGAATCATTGTTATTTTAGGAAATTTCCCTCACTTGCTCACAGTGGGAGAAGACTGCACGCTGCTGAGACTGCTGTTTGCTGCTGAGACTCAGAAGGATGCGACTCTTGGCTAGCTGTGTGAAATCCCATTGCCTGTGTTCCCTCCAATCAATGGCCCCTTACTGACTGGAGCAATAACTTCACCTTTACACCTTCCTGCCTTTTACAACTAAATTGATCTAGAAAATGATGATGCAAAATAAAGTAAAGAAAAGCCATTTTGAATGTCTCTTTAATGACAGTCATAATAAATATGAAATCAATACTTTAAACATCCAGCAAAGTGTATAGATGTTTTTTTTTTTTAAAAAGTGTATAGATGTTTTTTTTTTTTAAAAAAAACAAAACATGTGAACATTTCCACAAGAAATATAAATAGTTACTGTAGGCCTAGGGGGCATTAGAAACCCAGCAATGCTTGACCCGTAAAGGACAAAGGCTAAGAAAAAGGAAAAGTGCAAAGCACTTATTGCATTACACTTGTTGCGCCCCTACAGCCAGGCAATAGAAACATTAACAAAAATACAAGACATGATAAACAATATTTAACATTTATCACTTGTAAACATATCTGTTTCTTTGGAAAAGCAGTCAGATACATGAGGTAAGTGCTGGCCTCTTTTCTTAGGCCCTTGCATAGTAGTACATTTAATTACCCTTGTAGGCATTAGTGACTTGCATTTTGGAAAGCAAAGGGAAAGGAGGACTTGGAAAGCTGCCCTCTATAAACAATATATTACAAAAAAGGAGGAGGAGGAGAAAATTTACCAGGCTGGTCTCTTGACTTTGGCTTTTGACAGCCACGCAGCATTAGTGCATAGTAGTACAACATTCAATGACCCTTGTAGGCATTAGTCACTTGCATTTTGGAAAGCAAAGGGAAAGGAGGACTTGGAAAGCTGGCTTCTGGGAACACTATACCAGCAGGAGACATACACAACCTGAAACCCATATAGTTGTTTCTACTGCACTTTAGACTGCACAGCAGAGAATAAGGAGCTTAAAGAGATACCCCTTTTTAGTCAGTCATACAACATAGGAGAAGGAGGCACGTTTCTTTGGTATGTCGGTTCAACACTTTTTTTTTTTTTTTAAGGATGTTAGAATTGCATTATGTGTGTTTAAGTAGCCCAATTCACAGGCATGACCACATTTGTATTTGGGGAAATGGCCCATATTCATGTTAGAGGAAATGCACTTTGATGTTATAAGTGCTTCCCAGATGGTATTAAGGAGGGTGCCACAAGATGTAATTGTGGCACAAACACACAATATAGATGTTAGAGAAAATGCACTTTGATGTTATAAGTGCTTCCCAGATGGTATTGGGGAGGGCACCACCAGATATTTTTATGGTGCCCCTCAGTGAGGAAAATTCAGCTTTGGTGGAGGAAGATGGAGAACAATGGAACTACTTGTTTGGTGCTTAGTCCTGTCAGCTCATGTAGCGGATAGTGTGAGTCCTGAAGAGATGCATAAAAAAGTTCATGGCCAGAGAGCAAGTTGGTGTAGAGGTCTGTCTCAAAAAGGCTGCAAGGCGAAAGTAGGGACTCAGATAGGAGACCTACTTGCGCTTTTTTAAAGGCCCACAGTCAGGGTCAGACCCTCTTCTGCGGCCTCTCCCACGCCCCCTTGCCCTAGGCTGAGGACTTGGAGGTGGTGGTTGAGGTGCAAAAGAGGGCCCAGGCAGTGACCCTTCAGCAGACCCGGCAGAGGCAGGCGCATGCAGTACATGCCCCAAAAGTGCCAGCAGAGCATTCCGGGACAGCTCTTCGCTTCTTAGCCGCTCCTCGTGCTGTGCTGCCCGCTCTCGGCGTTGGGTCTCCAGCTCGACCCTCAACGCAGCCACTTCCCGCCTCAAGGCGGCCTGTTCGCCGATCTGCCGAGCCAACAGCCGCCTTTGGGCAAGAAAGTAGCTGCGTTGGTTGCCAAGAGCAGGCCCGAGGGCGGCTACCACAACCTGGGACGCCCGTGGTCTCCTCACTGAACCTTCCGCAGATGGACATTCCAGTCCTTGTCCTGGTTCCTGGCCACTCCCCCCAGCAGCAGCAACATTCGCAGCAGCAGCATCTAGGATAAGAGTATAAACAAATAAGTAAATCATGTATTTGAATTGAAAAAACTTTATTCAGAGAAGAGCATTTTCAAGAACATGGTGCAGATTGATACAAATGTGAGTTTAGAACTTAATACAGAAAAAAAAAACATATTGTTTATTCTAAACACATTTTAGAAAAAAAAAAGGTTAGTTAGCAATAACTCACCCTTATGCTTACAAAATGACCATAGGAATGAATAGAACATGACTGAGTTTTTATGTATGAAGTTGTAGGCTCACATTTTGAAACATTTGCCCCTTAAAGGGGTCCAATTATATCCAGTTATTATCGCATTAAAAAGTGACCTTTATTGGTGAAATTTATGTGGATCCAAAACAACGGCTACTGCAATAACCGCAATAATTACAAACCATTATCCTACATGTACTCCAAAAAAGCATGGTTATCAAATATTCTTTTCAAACTGCATTCAGGATTGAGAAGAGTGGGCGTGCCTTACTATCTACTATGTCATCTGAAGACCCACAGCTGCCCCCCCCCCATGCTGAGTTAGAGAAGTTAGACTGGCATGTCTGTAAAAGGGGTGGCTCACCTTTAAGCGAAATTTTACCATGTTACAGAATGGACAATTATCACCAATATTTCAATTGGTCATATTTATTTGTTGGACTTCATTTTCCTGCTTTTACAAACTCTTTGCAGTTTTTAAATGGATGTCACTGACCCCATCAGTAAAAATTAAATTTTCTTAATAATGACATTGAAAAGGTAATCATTTTCACAGTGCCGATTTTCTATACATACTATAAACACAAAAATAAGAAGTTATTTCTTATGACAGTTCCCTTTTAAAGGGCACCTGGCACCCCCCCCCCCCCGGGTCAGGTTAATAGAGGCACACTCCAGGTAGATGAAAAGAAAGCACTAGGCCAGCTGCACAATCTGCCGTCACAAGCATGTGTAATGAGTGAGTTTTGCCTCACAACTGCCTGCTCATTATGAGCATGTGTGTGCCACAATTGGCTGCTCATTATGAGCATGTGTGTGAGCTTTTGGAGGCTGATTTACATTCACCGCACTTACGTCAGCTGCATAGTAATTGAGTGAGGAGTTAGCTTACTATGCACATGTGTGGCCAGCAGCAAGGCCACCCGCACCAGGAGGGTAGGCCAGTGTTGGCGGGGGGATTTTTAGGGTTCAAATTTTTTGGGGGACACAACCACAGTGTGGGCTCTATTAGCTCTATTGACCCACACCTTTAGTGGGGGAAACAATATAGGGGTTATAGACGCCTTTAAGAATCACAAACTGGGGGCAACACAAGCCAAGGCCCTGGCCTTGTCAGAACCATAACACCCCATTACCACCTCTGTTAATGCAACTCTTCACTTAATCAGCTATGTCTATGAAGCCCTCAAAGCTGCCACTGCTAGCCCTGGCACTAAACACTCAGCTTTTTGTAATATTTTGCCAATACCAGAGGGTGCAAGTGCAAGAGAAGTTACTTACGCCTGGGGGGTGACACAGGTGGCGGGGACAAGGACTGGCGGGAAGGTCCAGCTTGGTGTTCTGAAAAATATAAATAGTGCATAGACATAAGAATACATTGCAGAAAATGCTAAATTGCCAGTTTGGTGAAACAACTAGCCAAATAATATTTACCTGGCGTCCCAGGGTCCCGTTCATCTGCTCCACTGACATCCTGGGGCTGGTCCTCTGCCTCTGGCGGCGTCTGCTGCCGGGTCTGTTGCCTCTCCTGGACTGTGGGCCTTTGGCGCTGCGCTTGACCTACAAGTTCACAGAAAGCAAAAAACAAAAAATGCTCAACAAGTTTTGAACCCAAACTACAAAGCCACACAAACATTCTGGATTTAGCAGAGATTCAAAAACAAGACAAATACCATTCAAAAACTACAGATAAATCACTTGTCATCATTAAAATGAGGCCTAACAGCTGCAGTTCATGGAATCTATTTGAGGGGCATGTGAGAGAACTGGGGTACTATTAAGACTGTCATGTGGAACCCAAGCTGCAAATGAACAAATATTTGGCATTTTTTTTGTTAAAAAAACAGTCAGTTTGAAAAGCATCCAAAAACTAGACTAAAGCCACTTTGAAAGTAGCCCAAAAATAGCCCAATATGCACAATGAAAAAAACCCCCCATATTAATTATATATATATATTAGATAAATCTATGGATAGATAGATGTATGGATGCTATCTATCTATCCATAGATCTATCTATCTATCTATCTATCTATCATCTATCTATCTATCCATAGATCTATCTATCTATCTATCTATCTATCTATCTATCTATCTATCTATCTATCTATCTATCCATAGATCTATCTATCTATCCATAGATCTATCTATGGATAGACACATAGATATATCTATCTATGGATAGATAGATCTATATATGGGAAAGCATGTCTTTTTAAAGCGTATAATCAGTAGCAATATCCTGTGTGGCCCCTCTCCAAGTAACTGGGATGGCTGATAATTCCCTGCCCTCTGTGCCCAGTCCAGCTAGGAAGTCACTACGCAAATATATTCACAATGTTGCATTAACCCCAGACATGATATACATATGGGTGCGTTTAACTACAACTCTCACAGCATCCCCAAGATATCCTGAGTTATAGCTTAAAGATCAACTGAAGATCTACCCCCACATCCCAGTAGAAAGTAACGGTACAATCACATACCCTATAGAGCAGGGAGCAGGGGGTAGAACTGCCCCACATCCCAGTAGAAAGTAACAGTACAATCACATTCCCTATAGAGCAGGGGGTAGAACTGCCCCACATCCCAGTAGAAAGTAACAGTACAATCACATACCCTATAGAGCAGGGAGCAGGGGGTAGAACTGCCTCACATCCCAGTAGAAAGTAACAGTACAATCACATACCCTATAGAGCAGGGAGCAGGGGGTAGAACTGCCCCACATCCCAGTAGAAAGTAACAGTACAATCACATACCCTATAGAGCAGGGAGCAGGGGGTAGAACTGCCCCACATCCCAGTAGAAAGTAACAGTACAATCACATACCCTATAGAGCAGGGAGCAGGGGGTAGAACTGCCCCACATCCCAGTAGAAAGTAACAGTACAATCACATACCCTATAGAGCAGGGGGTAGAACTGCCCCACATCCCAGTAGAAAGTAACAGTACAATCACATACCCTATAGAGCAGGGGGTAGAACTGCCCCACATCCCAGTAGAAAGTAACAGTACAATCACATTCCCTATAGAGCAGGGAGCAGGGGGTAGAACTGCCCCCACATCCCAGTAGAAAGTAACAGTACAATCACATACCCTATAGAGCAGGGGGTAGAACTGCCCCACATCCCAGTAGAAAGTAACAGTACAATCACATACCCTATAGAGCAGGGGGTAGAACTGCCCCACATCCCAGTAGAAAGTAACAGTACAATCACATTCCCTATAGAGCAGGGAGCAGGGGGTAGAACTGCCCCCACATCCCAGTAGAAAGTAACAGTACAATCACATACCCTATAGAGCAGGGGGTAGAACTGCCCCACATCCCAGTAGAAAGTAACAGTACAATCACATTCCCTATAGAGCAGGGGGTAGAACTGCCCACACCCCAGTAGAAAGTAACAGTACAATCACATACCCTATAGAGCAGGGAGCAGGGGGTAGAACTGCCCCCACATCCCAGTAGAAAGTAACAGTACAATCACATACCCTATAGAGCAGGGGGTAGAACTGCCCCACATCCCAGTAGAAAGTAACAGTACAATCACATACCCTATAGAGCAGGGGGTAGAACTGCCCCACATCCCAGTAGAAAGTAACAGTACAATCACATACCCTATAGAGCAGGGGGTAGAACTGCCCCACATCCCAGTAGAAAGTAACAGTACAATCACATACCCTATAGAGCAGGGGGTAGAACTGCCCCACATCCCAGTAGAAAGTAACAGTACAATCACATACCCTATAGAGCAGGGAGCAGGGGGTAGAACTGCCCCACATCCCAGTAGAAAGTAACAGTACAATCACATACCCTATAGGGCAGGGAACAGGGGGTAGAACTGCCCCACATCCCAGTAGAAAGTAACGGTACAATCACATACCCTATAGAGCAGGGAGCAGGGGGTAGAACTGCCCCACATCCCAGTAGAAAGTAACAGTACAATCACATACCCTATAGAGCAGGGGGTAGAACTGCCCCCACATCCCAGTAGAAAGTAACAGTACAATCACATACCCTATAGAGCAGGGAGCAGGGGGTAGAACTGCCCCACATCCCAGTAGAAAGTAACAGTACAATCACATACCCTATAGAGCAGGGGGTAGAACTGCCCCACATCCCAGTAGAAAGTAACAGTACAATCACATACCCTATAGAGCAGGGAGCAGGGGGTAGAACTGCCCCCACATCCCAGTAGAAAGTAACAGTACAATCACATACCCTATAGAGCAGGGGGTAGAACTGCCCCACATCCCAGTAGAAAGTAACAGTACAATCACATACCCTATAGAGCAGGGAGCAGGGGGTAGAACTGCCCCACATCCCAGTAGAAAGTAACGGTACAATCACATACCCTATAGAGCAGGGAGCAGGGGGTAGAACTGCCCCACATCCCAGTAGAAAGTAACAGTACAATCACATTCCCTATAGAGCAGGGGGTAGAACTGCCCCACATCCCAGTAGAAAGTAACAGTACAATCACATACCCTATAGAGCAGGGAGCAGGGGGTAGAACTGCCTCACATCCCAGTAGAAAGTAACAGTACAATCACATACCCTATAGAGCAGGGAGCAGGGGGTAGAACTGCCCCACATCCCAGTAGAAAGTAACAGTACAATCACATACCCTATAGAGCAGGGAGCAGGGGGTAGAACTGCCCCACATCCCAGTAGAAAGTAACAGTACAATCACATACCCTATAGAGCAGGGAGCAGGGGGTAGAACTGCCCCACATCCCAGTAGAAAGTAACAGTACAATCACATACCCTATAGAGCAGGGGGTAGAACTGCCCCACATCCCAGTAGAAAGTAACAGTACAATCACATACCCTATAGAGCAGGGGGTAGAACTGCCCCACATCCCAGTAGAAAGTAACAGTACAATCACATTCCCTATAGAGCAGGGAGCAGGGGGTAGAACTGCCCCCACATCCCAGTAGAAAGTAACAGTACAATCACATACCCTATAGAGCAGGGGGTAGAACTGCCCCACATCCCAGTAGAAAGTAACAGTACAATCACATACCCTATAGAGCAGGGGGTAGAACTGCCCCACATCCCAGTAGAAAGTAACAGTACAATCACATTCCCTATAGAGCAGGGAGCAGGGGGTAGAACTGCCCCCACATCCCAGTAGAAAGTAACAGTACAATCACATACCCTATAGAGCAGGGGGTAGAACTGCCCCACATCCCAGTAGAAAGTAACAGTACAATCACATTCCCTATAGAGCAGGGGGTAGAACTGCCCCACACCCCAGTAGAAAGTAACAGTACAATCACATACCCTATAGAGCAGGGAGCAGGGGGTAGAACTGCCCCCACATCCCAGTAGAAAGTAACAGTACAATCACATACCCTATAGAGCAGGGGGTAGAACTGCCCCACATCCCAGTAGAAAGTAACAGTACAATCACATACCCTATAGAGCAGGGGGTAGAACTGCCCCACATCCCAGTAGAAAGTAACAGTACAATCACATACCCTATAGAGCAGGGGGTAGAACTGCCCCACATCCCAGTAGAAAGTAACAGTACAATCACATACCCTATAGAGCAGGGGGTAGAACTGCCCCACATCCCAGTAGAAAGTAACAGTACAATCACATACCCTATAGAGCAGGGGGTAGAACTGCCCCACATCCCAGTAGAAAGTAACAGTACAATCACATACCCTATAGAGCAGGGAGCAGGGGGTAGAACTGCCCCACATCCCAGTAGAAAGTAACAGTACAATCACATACCCTATAGAGCAGGGAGCAGGGGGTAGAACTGCCCCACATCCCAGTAGAAAGTAACAGTACAATCACATACCCTATAGGGCAGGGAACAGGGGGTAGAACTGCCCCACATCCCAGTAGAAAGTAACGGTACAATCACATACCCTATAGAGCAGGGAGCAGGGGGTAGAACTGCCCCACATCCCAGTAGAAAGTAACAGTACAATCACATACCCTATAGAGCAGGGGGTAGAACTGCCCCCACATCCCAGTAGAAAGTAACAGTACAATCACATACCCTATAGAGCAGGGAGCAGGGGGTAGAACTGCCCCACATCCCAGTAGAAAGTAACAGTACAATCACATACCCTATAGAGCAGGGGGTAGAACTGCCCCACATCCCAGTAGAAAGTAACAGTACAATCACATACCCTATAGAGCAGGGAGCAGGGGGTAGAACTGCCCCCACATCCCAGTAGAAAGTAACAGTACAATCACATACCCTATAGAGCAGGGGGTAGAACTGCCCCACATCCCAGTAGAAAGTAACAGTACAATCACATACCCTATAGAGCAGGGAGCAGGGGTAGAACTGCCCCACATCCCAGTAGAAAGTAACAGTACAATCACATACCCTATAGAGCAGGGAGCAGGGGGTAGAACTGCCCCACATCCCAGTAGAAAGTAACAGTACAGTCACATACCCTATAGAGCAGGGAGCAGGGGGTAGAACTGCCCCACATCCCAGTAGAAAGTAACAGTACAATCACATACCCTATAGAGCAGGGAGCAGGGGGTAGAACTGCCCCACATCCCAGTAGAAAGTAACAGTACAATCACATACCCTATAGAGCAGGGGGTAGAACTGCCCCACATCCCAGTAGAAAGTAACAGTACAATCACATACCCTATAGAGCAGGGAGCAGGGGGTAGAACTGCCCCACATCCCAGTAGAAAGTAACGGTACAATCACATACCCTATAGAGCAGGGAGCAGGGGGTAGAACTGCCCCACATCCCAGTAGAAAGTAACAGTACAATCACATACCCTATAGAGCAGGGAGCAGGGGGTAGAACTGCCCCACATCCCAGTAGAAAGTAACAGTACAATCACATACCCTATAGAGCAGGGGGTAGAACTGCCCCACATCCCAGTAGAAAGTAACAGTACAATCACATACCCTATAGAGCAGGGGGTAGAACTGCCCCACATCCCAGTAGAAAGTAACAGCACAATCACATACCCTATAGAGCAGGGAGCAGGGGGTAGAACTGCCCCACATCCCAGTAGAAAGTAACAGTACAATCACATACCCTATAGAGCAGGGAGCAGGGGGTAGAACTGCCCCACATCCCAGTAGAAAGTAACAGTACAATCACATACCCTATAGGGCAGGGAACAGGGGGTAGAACTGCCCCACATCCCAGTAGAAAGTAACAGTACAATCACATACCCTATAGAGCAGGGAGCAGGGGGTAGAACTGCCCCCACATCCCAGTAGAAAGTAACAGTACAATCACATACCCTATAGAGCAGGGAGCAGGGGGTAGAACTGCCCCACATCCCAGTAGAAAGTAACAGTACAATCACATACCCTATAGAGCAGGGAGCAGGGGGTAGAACTGCCCCACATCCCAGTAGAAAGTAACAGTACAATCACATACCCTATAGAGCAGGGGGTAGAACTGCCCCACATCCCAGTAGAAAGTAACAGTACAATCACATACCCTATAGAGCAGGGGGTAGAACTGCCCCACATCCCAGTAGAAAGTAACAGTACAATCACATTCCCTATAGAGCAGGGAGCAGGGGGTAGAACTGCCCCCACATCCCAGTAGAAAGTAACAGTACAATCACATACCCTATAGAGCAGGGGGTAGAACTGCCCCACATCCCAGTAGAAAGTAACAGTACAATCACATACCCTATAGAGCAGGGGGTAGAACTGCCCCACATCCCAGTAGAAAGTAACAGTACAATCACATTCCCTATAGAGCAGGGAGCAGGGGGTAGAACTGCCCCCACATCCCAGTAGAAAGTAACAGTACAATCACATACCCTATAGAGCAGGGGGTAGAACTGCCCCACATCCCAGTAGAAAGTAACAGTACAATCACATACCCTATAGAGCAGGGAGCAGGGGGTAGAACTGCCCCACATCCCAGTAGAAAGTAACAGTACAATCACATACCCTATAGAGCAGGGAGCAGGGGGTAGAACTGCCCCACATCCCAGTAGAAAGTAACAGTACAATCACATACCCTATAGAGCAGGGGGTAGAACTGCCCCACATCCCAGTAGAAAGTAACAGTACAATCACATACCCTATAGAGCAGGGGGTAGAACTGCCCCACATCCCAGTAGAAAGTAACAGCACAATCACATACCCTATAGAGCAGGGAGCAGGGGGTAGAACTGCCCCACATCCCAGTAGAAAGTAACAGTACAATCACATACCCTATAGAGCAGGGAGCAGGGGGTAGAACTGCCCCACATCCCAGTAGAAAGTAACAGTACAATCACATACCCTATAGGGCAGGGAACAGGGGGTAGAACTGCCCCACATCCCAGTAGAAAGTAACAGTACAATCACATACCCTATAGAGCAGGGAGCAGGGGGTAGAACTGCCCCCACATCCCAGTAGAAAGTAACAGTACAATCACATACCCTATAGAGCAGGGAGCAGGGGGTAGAACTGCCCCACATCCCAGTAGAAAGTAACAGTACAATCACATACCCTATAGAGCAGGGAGCAGGGGGTAGAACTGCCCCACATCCCAGTAGAAAGTAACAGTACAATCACATACCCTATAGAGCAGGGGGTAGAACTGCCCCACATCCCAGTAGAAAGTAACAGTACAATCACATACCCTATAGAGCAGGGGGTAGAACTGCCCCACATCCCAGTAGAAAGTAACAGTACAATCACATTCCCTATAGAGCAGGGAGCAGGGGGTAGAACTGCCCCCCACATCCCAGTAGAAAGTAACAGTACAATCACATACCCTATAGAGCAGGGGGTAGAACTGCCCCACATCCCAGTAGAAAGTAACAGTACAATCACATACCCTATAGAGCAGGGGGTAGAACTGCCCCACATCCCAGTAGAAAGTAACAGTACAATCACATTCCCTATAGAGCAGGGAGCAGGGGGTAGAACTGCCCCCACATCCCAGTAGAAAGTAACAGTACAATCACATACCCTATAGAGCAGGGGGTAGAACTGCCCCACATCCCAGTAGAAAGTAACAGTACAATCACATTCCCTATAGAGCAGGGGGTAGAACTGCCCCACACCCCAGTAGAAAGTAACAGTACAATCACATACCCTATAGAGCAGGGAGCAGGGGGTAGAACTGCCCCCACATCCCAGTAGAAAGTAACAGTACAATCACATACCCTATAGAGCAGGGGGTAGAACTGCCCCACATCCCAGTAGAAAGTAACAGTACAATCACATACCCTATAGAGCAGGGGGTAGAACTGCCCCACATCCCAGTAGAAAGTAACAGTACAATCACATACCCTATAGAGCAGGGGGTAGAACTGCCCCACATCCCAGTAGAAAGTAACAGTACAATCACATACCCTATAGAGCAGGGGGTAGAACTGCCCCACATCCCAGTAGAAAGTAACAGTACAATCACATACCCTATAGAGCAGGGAGCAGGGGGTAGAACTGCCCCACATCCCAGTAGAAAGTAACAGTACAATCACATACCCTATAGAGCAGGGAGCAGGGGGTAGAACTGCCCCACATCCCAGTAGAAAGTAACAGTACAATCACATACCCTATAGGGCAGGGAACAGGGGGTAGAACTGCCCCACATCCCAGTAGAAAGTAACGGTACAATCACATACCCTATAGAGCAGGGAGCAGGGGGTAGAACTGCCCCACATCCCAGTAGAAAGTAACAGTACAATCACATACCCTATAGAGCAGGGGGTAGAACTGCCCCCACATCCCAGTAGAAAGTAACAGTACAATCACATACCCTATAGAGCAGGGAGCAGGGGGTAGAACTGCCCCACATCCCAGTAGAAAGTAACAGTACAATCACATACCCTATAGAGCAGGGGGTAGAACTGCCCCACATCCCAGTAGAAAGTAACAGTACAATCACATACCCTATAGAGCAGGGAGCAGGGGGTAGAACTGCCCCCACATCCCAGTAGAAAGTAACAGTACAATCACATACCCTATAGAGCAGGGGGTAGAACTGCCCCACATCCCAGTAGAAAGTAACAGTACAATCACATACCCTATAGAGCAGGGAGCAGGGGTAGAACTGCCCCACATCCCAGTAGAAAGTAACAGTACAATCACATACCCTATAGAGCAGGGAGCAGGGGGTAGAACTGCCCCACATCCCAGTAGAAAGTAACAGTACAGTCACATACCCTATAGAGCAGGGAGCAGGGGGTAGAACTGCCCCACATCCCAGTAGAAAGTAACAGTACAATCACATACCCTATAGAGCAGGGAGCAGGGGGTAGAACTGCCCCACATCCCAGTAGAAAGTAACAGTACAATCACATACCCTATAGAGCAGGGGGTAGAACTGCCCCACATCCCAGTAGAAAGTAACAGTACAATCACATACCCTATAGAGCAGGGAGCAGGGGGTAGAACTGCCCCACATCCCAGTAGAAAGTAACGGTACAATCACATACCCTATAGAGCAGGGAGCAGGGGGTAGAACTGCCCCACATCCCAGTAGAAAGTAACAGTACAATCACATTCCCTATAGAGCAGGGAGCAGGGGGTAGAACTGCCCCACATCCCAGTAGAAAGTAACAGTACAATCACATACCCTATAGAGCAGGGAGCAGGGGGTAGAACTGCCCCACATCCCAGTAGAAAGTAACAGTACAATCACATACCCTATAGAGCAGGGGGTAGAACTGCCCCACATCCCAGTAGAAAGTAACAGTACAATCACATACCCTATAGAGCAGGGGGTAGAACTGCCCCACATCCCAGTAGAAAGTAACAGCACAATCACATACCCTATAGAGCAGGGAGCAGGGGGTAGAACTGCCCCACATCCCAGTAGAAAGTAACAGTACAATCACATACCCTATAGAGCAGGGAGCAGGGGGTAGAACTGCCCCACATCCCAGTAGAAAGTAACAGTACAATCACATACCCTATAGGGCAGGGAACAGGGGGTAGAACTGCCCCACATCCCAGTAGAAAGTAACAGTACAATCACATACCCTATAGAGCAGGGAGCAGGGGGTAGAACTGCCCCCACATCCCAGTAGAAAGTAACAGTACAATCACATACCCTATAGAGCAGGGAGCAGGGGGTAGAACTGCCCCACATCCCAGTAGAAAGTAACAGTACAATCACATACCCTATAGAGCAGGGGGTAGAACTGCCCCACATCCCAGTAGAAAGTAACAGTACAATCACATACCCTATAGAGCAGGGAGCAGGGGGTAGAACTGCCCCACATCCCAGTAGAAAGTAACAGTACAATCACATACCCTATAGAGCAGGGGGTAGAACTGCCCCACATCCCAGTAGAAAGTAACAGTACAGTCACATACCCTATAGAGCAGGGAGCAGGGGGTAGAACTGCCCCACATCCCAGTAGAAAGTAACAGTACAGTCACATACCCTATAGAGCAGGGAGCAGGGGGTAGAACTGCCCCACATTCCAGTAGAAAGTAACAGTACAATCACATACCCTATAGAGCAGGGGGCAGGGGGTAGAACTGCCCCACATTCCAGTAGAAAGTAACAGTACAATCACATACCCTATAGAGCAGGGGGCAGGGGGTAGAACTGCCCCACATCCCAGTAGAAAGTAACAGTACAATCACATACCCTATAGAGCAGGGGGTAGAACTGCCCCACATCCCAGTAGAAAGTAACAGTACAATCACATACCCTATAGAGCAGGGGGCAGGGGGTAGAACTGCCCCACATCCCAGTAGAAAGTAACAGTACAATCACATACCCTATAGAGCAGGGGGTAGAACTGCCCCACATCCCAGTAGAAAGTAACAGTACAATCACATACCCTATAGAGCAGGGGGTAGAACTGCCCCCACATCCCAGTAGAAAGTAACAGTACAATCACATACCCTATAGAGCAGGGAGCAGGGGGTAGAACTGCCCCACATCCCAGTAGAAAGTAACAGTACAATCACATACCCTATAGGGCAGGGAACAGGGGGTAGAACTGCCCCACATCCCAGTAGAAAGTAACAGTACAATCACATACCCTATAGGGCAGGGAACAGGGGGTAGAACTGCCCCACATCCCAGTAGAAAGTAACAGTACAATCACATACCCTATAGAGCAGGGAGCAGGGGGTAGAACTGCCCCCACATCCCAGTAGAAAGTAACAGTACAATCACATACCCTATAGAGCAGGGGGTAGAACTGCCCCACATCCCAGTAGAAAGTAACAGTACAATCACATACCCTATAGAGCAGGGAGCAGGGGGTAGAACTGCCCCACATCCCAGTAGAAAGTAACAGTACAATCACATACCCTATAGAGCAGGGGGTAGAACTGCCCCACATTCCAGTAGAAAGTAACAGTACAATCACATACCCTATAGAGCAGGGGGCAGGGGGTAGAACTGCCCCACATCCCAGTAGAAAGTAACAGTACAATCACATACCCTATAGAGCAGGGGGTAGAACTGCCCCACATCCCAGTAGAAAGTAACAGTACAATCACATACCCTATAGAGCAGGGAGCAGGGGGTAGAACTGCCCCACATCCCAGTAGAAAGTAACAGTACAATCACATACCCTATAGAGCAGGGAGCAGGGGGTAGAACTGCCCCCACATCCCAGTAGAAAGTAACAGTACAATCACATACCCTATAGAGCAGGGGGTAGAACTGCCCCACATCCCAGTAGAAAGTAACAGTACAATCACATACCCTATAGAGCAGGGAGCAGGGGTAGAACTGCCCCACATCCCAGTAGAAAGTAACAGTACAATCACATACCCTATAGAGCAGGGGGTAGAACTGCCCCACATCCCAGTAGAAAGTAACAGTACAATCACATACCCTATAGAGCAGGGAGCAGGGGGTAGAACTGCCCCACATCCCAGTAGAAAGTAACAGTACAATCACATACCCTATAGAGCAGGGGGTAGAACTGCCCCACATCCCAGTAGAAAGTAACAGTACAATCACATACCCTATAGAGCAGGGGGTAGAACTGCCCCACATCCCAGTAGAAAGTAACAGTACAATCACATACCCTATAGAGCAGGGGGTAGAACTGCCCCACATTCCAGTAGAAAGTAACAGTACAATCACCTACCCTATAGAGCAGGGAGCAGGGGGTAGAACTGCCCCACATCCCAGTAGAAAGTAACAGTACAATCACATACCCTATAGAGCAGGGAGCAGGGGGTAGAACTGCCCCACATCCCAGTAGAAAGTAACAGTACAATCACATACCCTATAGAGCAGGGGGTAGAACTGCCCCACATCCCAGTAGAAAGTAACAGTACAATCACATACCCTATAGAGCAGGGAGCAGGGGGTAGAACTGCCCCCACATCCCAGTAGAAAGTAACAGTACAATCACATACCCTATAGAGCAGGGGGTAGAACTGCCCCACATCCCAGTAGAAAGTAACAGTACAATCACATACCCTATAGAGCAGGGGGTAGAACTGCCCCACATCCCAGTAGAAAGTAACGGTACAATCACATACCCTATAGAGCAGGGAGCAGGGGGTAGAACTGCCCCACATCCCAGTAGAAAGTAACAGTACAATCACATACCCTATAGAGCAGGGAGCAGGGGGTAGAACTGCCCCACATCCCAGTAGAAAGTAACAGTACAATCACATACCCTATAGGGCAGGGAACAGGGGGTAGAACTGCCCCACATCCCAGTAGAAAGTAACGGTACAATCACATAACCTATAGAGCAGGGAGCAGGGGTAGAACTGCCCCACATCCCAGTAGAAAGTAACAGTACAATCACATACCCTATAGAGCAGGGTGTAGAACTGCCCCACATCCCAGTAGAAAGTAACAGTACAATCACATACCCTATAGAGCAGGGAGCAGGGGGTAGAACTGCCCCACATCCCAGTAGAAAGTAACAGTACAATCACATACCCTATAGAGCAGGGAGCAGGGGGTAGAACTGCCCCACATCCCAGTAGAAAGTAACAGTACAGTCACATACCCTATAGAGCAGGGGGTAGAACTGCCCCACATCCCAGTAGAAAGTAACAGTACAATCACATACCCTATAGAGCAGGGAGCAGGGGGTAGAACTGCCCCACATCCCAGTAGAAAGTAACAGTACAATCACATACCCTATAGAGCAGGGAGCAGGGGTAGAACTGCCCCACATCCCAGTAGAAAGTAACAGTACAATCACATACCCTATAGAGCAGGGAGCAGGGGGTAGAACTGCCCCACATCCCAGTAGAAAGTAACAGTACAATCACATACCCTATAGAGCAGGGGGTAGAACTGCCCCACATCCCAGTAGAAAGTAACAGTACAATCACATACCCTATAGAGCAGGGGGTAGAACTGCCCCACATCCCAGTAGAAAGTAACAGTACAATCACATACCCTATAGAGCAGGGGGTAGAACTGCCCCACATCCCAGTAGAAAGTAACAGTACAATCACATACCCTATAGAGCAGGGAGCAGGGGGTAGAACTGCCCCACATCCCAGTAGAAAGTAACAGTACAATCACATACCCTATAGAGCAGGGGGTAGAACTGCCCCACATCCCAGTAGAAAGTAACAGTACAATCACATACCCTATAGAGCAGGGGGTAGAACTGCCCCACATCCCAGTAGAAAGTAACAGTACAGTCACATACCCTATAGAGCAGGGGGTAGAACTGCCCCACATCCCAGTAGAAAGTAACAGTACAATCACATACCCTATAGAGCAGGGGGTAGAACTGCCCCACATCCCAGTAGAAAGTAACGGTACAATCACATACCCTATAGAGCAGGGAGCAGGGGGTAGAACTGCCCCACATCCCAGTAGAAAGTAACAGTACAATCACATACCCTATAGAGCAGGGGGTAGAACTGCCCCACATCCCAGTAGAAAGTAACAGTACAATCACATACCCTATAGAGCAGGGGGTAGAACTGCCCCACATCCCAGTAGAAAGTAACAGTACAATCACATACCCTATAGAGCAGGCTGTAGAACAGACACGTTTAGGCTGAAAGATACAAACTACATTACCCAGCATGCAGTGTGACAGGCACACTAGGGTGGAAACAAATGTGAATAGTTTCCAAACTACAAAGCCGTCAAAGCTCCAAAAACTAGACCAAAACTCTACCTTACCAGCTTTGGACTTTGGAAAACCCCAAGGACTTTAAAGCTATGGTTTACCTTGAAGTAAATTTTTATTATGTTATAGAATGGCTTATTCTAAGCAACTTTTCAATTGGTCCTCATTATTTAATGTAGTTTTGCAATAATGACGACCAATTGAAAAGTTGCTTAGAATAAGCCATTCTATAACATAATAATAGTTTGCTTCAAGGTAAACCACCCCTTTAAATAGGGGCCTTCAGCGTGAAAGAAGTGCTTTAAAATTTCCAAAAAAAATACAAACTTACGTCTCCTATCTGAGTCCATATATTCGCCACGCAGCCCTCCGAAGACCTCTACACCAGCTCGATCCAGAAGGCGGCGTTCGTAGGGCTTGAACAGGATGTTGGTAGGAGCCCCTACACCCGCCTTCTGGGCCTGTGCTCTCTCGGCCACGAACCTCTTCTTTATGCATCTCTTCAGGTCGCTGAAGCGTTTGTACACCGTGTTGTGATCACGGTGCACTCCGCTTACAGCGCTCACACAATCCGCTACCTGCTGCCACAGGTCCCTTCTTCTGGCAGCAGTGAGCTGACAGGACTGCGCACCAAAAAGACTGTCCCATTGTCTCACAACTTCCTCCACCATTGCTGAATTTTCCTCACTAGAAAAACGGGGGCCTTTGGAGCTGGGCCCCGCCTCCTCCTCTTCCTCCTCCTCCTCCTCCTCCTCCACCACCACCACCGGCTGGCGGCTCCTCCTTCCCACAGGGGGTTGCTGCCCCTCCTCCTCCTCCTCCATACCCACCCCCCTGCCCTGGCCAGCCCTAACTAAACCCCCCCTGCCCTCTACCTGCCCCCCCCTCCCTCTACCTGCCCCCCCTCCCTACCTACCTCCCCCCTCCCTCTACCTGTCCCACCCTCCCTACCTAGCTCACCCCTCCCTCTACCTGCCCCCCCTTCCCTACCTACCTCCCCCTCCCTCTACCTGCCCCCCCTCCCTACCTACCTCCCCCCTCCCTCTACCTGCCCCCCCCTCCCTACCTACCTCCCCCCTCCCTCTACCTGCCCCCCCTCCCTACCTACCTCCCCCCCACACTACCTGCCCCCCCTCCCTCTACCTGCCCCCCCACACTACCTGCCCCCCCCACACTACCTGCCCCCCCCCTCCCTGCCCCCCCCCACACTACCTGCCCCCCCTCCCTCTACCTGCCCCCCCTCCCTGCCCCCCCCACACTACCTGCCCCCCCCTCCCTCTACCTGCCCCCCCCACCCCTCTACCTGCCCCCCCCTGCACCCACCCTTGCTCTGACTGCCCCCCCCTGCACTAGCCCAGGCCTCTTGGGCCTCCTCTCCCTCCCTCTCCCAAGGGTCTTGTGCCCTTTCCTTTACCCCCCATCTACCTTCCTCCCCATGGGGCTCAGGACTTGCCTGAGTTTCAGCCACCTCCTCCACCTCCTCTTGGCCTGACTCAGGCAAGTCCTGGGCCCCCCCACCCAAACCCTCCTCCTCCCAACTGTCCTCCTCACCTACCTCCCCAACTACCTCCTCAGCCACACCCAACCATTCCCTCCACTTCTCCCTCTCCTCCCTACCCCTGCTGTGGGCCATGGCAGCAAAAAAAATAAAAATTTTCAAAATTTGGAGCAGCTCCCAAATATACCTCCTCTCCCTTTGCTTTCCAATAACGCAGTGAAGAAAAAAAAGGGCGCCAATGCCTTTAAAATGGCCACTGGAGCACTTCCTGTTAACCCACAAGAGAAATTGGTGCCAAATGCTTGTAAAATGGTCGCTGGAGAACTTCCTGTTTCATTTTAAACAAAACCGCCATTGATAGAAATGGCAAGCCATTTAAATTTACGAATATTTTGTGACATTCGGACCGCCGATACGAAATTAGCGTGACTTTCGGAAGGCTGTTTCCGCCGTGTACGATCGTCCGATACGAATATTTCGTGACTTTCGGATCGTCTATACGATATAATCGTGACCAATACGAAAGCTCCGAAAAAGTCGCAAAATTACTGATCATTACGAAAAAGTCGCAAATTTACCGATCATTACGAAAAAGTCGCAAAATGTTCGTTTTTCCAATCGGATTTTTCCAATTCGGATTCGAAATCGTGTCTTAGTAAATCAGCCCCGTAGAGCTGATAAAGGAGGCCTTATTGTGATACTTAACAAAGAAGACTATCTGAGTGAAGCTAAGAGATGGGCGATGGGAGCTAAATTTGCTCCATCGTACGCAAACCTCTTCCTAGGTTGGTGGGAGGATAAACATATTTTTAATGATAACATTTTTCATGAATATATCCAATATTACGGTCGATTTATCGACGATATAGTAATTATATGGTCAGGTACTACAGAACAATTTAAAGACTTTCTCACTCTTATCAACACCAATACATACAATCTGAAATTCACATTTGAAATGAATGAGGATCACTTCAATTATCTTGATATTAAATTATTTACTAATGATCATCACATCACCACCACTATTTTTTGTAAGCCATGTTCAGCAAACACTATACTAAACACCAAATCTAGCCATCCCAAACATTTAATTCGTAATATACCATACAGTCAATTTCTTCGCCTAAAGAGAATCTGCTCTAATGAAAGTGATTTCATTGAAAAATCCAAAGAATTACACCAAAGGCTCAGTGAAAGGGGATATACTACAGATATCCTAGAAGCGGCATATAAACGAGCAGCTTTTGCTAAT
The DNA here is from genome assembly GCF_000004195.4 of Xenopus tropicalis. NCBI lineage: Eukaryota > Metazoa > Chordata > Amphibia > Anura > Pipidae > Xenopus > Xenopus tropicalis. The sequence goes on from NC_030685.2 coordinate 1,055,713, forward strand.
AGAGATAATCTGTTCAGAAAATACACAACACAGAATAAAGTAGTTAAATCTTCTAGTGATGCACCCACTACTGCGACAAAGACTTTACCTAAATCAAAAGAGATATCTCCTCCCTTATCTTGTATACTCACTTATAGTCCACAATTTAAAGGGAAACTAAAGCCTAAAAAAGACTATGGCTAGAAATGTTTATCTGTGTGTTTGAGCCCCTGTACCAGCCCAACACCCCCAAAGCTCTATAGAAATAAAGCCCCATGCCCCTGAAGATGCCCACAGTAGCTCTCCATCTTTTGCCCAACTACTGCACATGCTCAGTCTGCTCTTGGCTGATGTCACTGAGCTTAGGGAGCGACTCCCAATATTCTTCTTTCCCCTGCCTGCTTGCTCTAGTCTCTGCCTGTTCCCTACATGCATACAGGCCAACCAATCACAGTCCTGTCTGGCTGCTCCCTAAATAACTGAAGTCCTGCTCTGGCACTTTGAGCTTGGGGCGAGACTTTAGCTGAATCCTTATTGTGGGACTTTTCTTTCCCCCTTGTAATGATCCCAAATACTGAGCTGTGTAACAAATATAAGTTACAAAGGTTGGAAACAGAGGCAGAAGCTGTGACAAAAGTTCCAGTCACTTTGCTGTTACAAACAGCCCCTCTGGGAATAAACTGCCCCATTGGAAAGGTTTCTCTGTATGTAACCCAGTGACTGTATACCCATCCAAGTTGCTGATTAATTAATCATTAATTACATTTACATCAGCTAACTACCTTTGAAAGACGATTGGCTCTTTATGTCTTAAATACTCTGTATATGTCTATTTTCATTTAGCCTATGATTAAGTACCGTGAGGTACGAAATGCGTTAGGCTCTCTGTATCATGTGTTAATTCAATAAAAAGCTTTGTGATTTTACTCTAATCCCTCGTGAACAAGCAATATTCTTCACTTTACAATACCGGAGTGCCTGCCTTTTTCTACGTTTGTGATTTATCCATGATAGCTCCCTCTAGCTGAAGGTCTGGGGCATGAGCACCTGGGCCCATCTATACTACGGGTGAGATTCTTGCGATACCTAAGAGCTTGTGTTTTTCTTTAATGGTCTTTATTCAATACCTTATTCGGCACCCCCAGGTATATTTTTCATACTTGTGTTGCTTCCTGACCTTTTATACATTTGAATGTGGCTCATGGGTAAAAAAGGTTGGGGACCCCCTGCTCTTACAAAATCCTTATAACTGAAATATTCATTGTAGTCAAACTGGCTACTGACTTTACCACCCCTTGGTATTTGCAGTGTTAGGTGAGTGCTTTGTGCCTTCTCACTGCCACATATACTCCCTACTCTCACTACAGAAAATCACTAGGATTGGGGAAGTGAAATGTACCATGGGCGGGGGTTACTTGTCTTTGGCCTTCATACTGTATGGCCATAGATGTTAGCCTGGCATTCAGCTAATGGTTGTTACACTTCATATGTGGCCCACTCATTAATGAGGGTACTGGGGTTTAAACACTCAGATCATTAGTGGTTCTGGTTGAGTTTCGTAATAAGATTAATGCTTAAATGAATAATTTATTGCAAACTCCAAGCCTAGGATATTTACACTCAATCATCTCTTACAGTGGAATTATTAAAATAATTCTTTGTTTTCTTTTTATAGTTCACCTTTGAGGCCATTTATCTTCTGTATTCCTATGAACAATCAGCCAAGAATGAGAGTCACATAAAACCATTTTCTGTGACTTACATACATCTGTGCTACAATTGGCGCCAAACGTGGGGCTCAGGAAGGGTTCATTGAGTGACACATGGATGAGAGATCTGTGACAAAAACTGCAGAGTTGGATATGATGGGACAGTGCTGTAGCAGTGTTCTGTGTGAAGAGAAGAGGGTCACCAATGGTCATTTCTGCTCTTTGGACCTCCTTGTTCTTGTTTTGAAGGAAACTGTGGACCAAATTGTATGCTTTTGTGAACGAGGCTCTGAATCAATAGGAACAAGAATATAAAAACCTCAAATTCCATTGTAAGAATTTTCATGCGATGACAAATGATTATATCCCACTGATAGGCCCTGAATCAATATATGAATAAACAACAACTATTTCAGTGAGATAAAATAACATTTAATGGCTAAAAATCAAACAATTTCAAATGAAACAAACCATACTATACCAAACAATGGAAAGGTGCATCCCAGTGTCTCATGGTACCCACACTCCTAACGCAATGGGTGCTTCATCAGAGGAGGAGTGGCATGCCAGTGTCACTTCCTTTTTATACCCCCAATATATCCTTTACACGGTGTACTGGGTTAGTATCTAACCCTGTAGTAAGCACATATTATATCAGCCATTTAGAATATACATATCCAAGGGCTGCAGAAACCACCCTGCATCCAGTCTAAATCATATATAATCATAAAAAAATGCTAAAGAATCCAAAAAAAATCTCCAAAAAATCTAATAATACAAAATATACAAAAAATATTTTAGCCATTACAATAAATATTGCACCTTAAAGGCATTTGAATACATCCATAGTGCACATTAGTTCCATACTAAACATCTAGAGCAGGGGTCGGGAACCTTTTTGGCTGAGTGAGCCATAAACACCACATATTTTAAAATGTAATTCCGTGAGAGCCATACAATATGATTGGCCGCAGATGCTGTGGGGCAAGGTAGGGTGCGTCCCAAGGATGCCAGATGCGATGCAGAGAAGGGCGTGGCCTGTGCTCGGCAGATGGAAGACGTGTTCTAAGGCTTCTATCCGCCGAGCACAGGGGCAAGGTAGGGTGGGTGCCAAGGATGCTGGATGCGATGCGGAGGAGGGCATAGCCTGCGCTCGGCGGATAGAAGACGTGTTCTAAGGCTTACATCTTATTTCTTTACGGTTGTAGTGATTTTTATTTTACCTTTTTTATATCCCTTCCTATTATCAGTTTCCATTAAATCCCCTACTCTTTGTAGTGCTGTTTGTAAGTCACTTTTTCTATATCCTCTTTCCCCCAAGCCTCTCACATTCTTGCCTCGCTTGCTCCTTAAATACATCATAACTGGTGCAGTTTCTATAGAGTCTCAATAACTGTGCATATGGTATTGATTTTACTGTATGTATGTATGTATGTATGTATGTATGTATGTATGTATGTATGTATGACTTTATTTATAAAGCGCCACAAGGGTACGCAGCGCTGTACAGTCTTACAGAATACAAAATTACACACAGGGAGGGCAAATGATATAATAAATAAACACAATAAATACATATATGTATATATATAAGTGCCATGTGGTATGAGACACAGTAGGAAGGAGGTCCCTGCCCCGTAGAGCTTACAATCTGAGTGGTTGGGTAACATACAGGCACAAACTGGAAGGTAAGAGTGCATCAGGTATGGGCATTTGCCCTTAAGCACAGGACTGGGCAAAATAATGTTTTAGTGCCCCAGAAGGTAACAGCTGAGTTTTTTCTTAAAGAGAGTGGGTGAGTTTTCCCTATGGAGAGATTCAGGGATAGAGTTCCAGAGGGAAGGAGCAGCGAGATGTTCTGGATAAAAAGAATCTCTTCTCAAAATTGTATTACCTGCAACTGATTTCCTAAACAGTTTCGTATTGATCTGTCCCTTTTCAACATAAAAGGTTAGATCTAAAAAGTTAATTGTTTGCATATCCTATTCCAAAGTAAAATAAATATCATATGAATTACTGTTAACATAGTGCAAAAAGCCAGGTAGCTCAGTTTTGTCGCCATCCCGCAACATGATGATATCATCTATATAGCGATACCGTTTGACAATATTCGGGTTGTCGGATCCATAAATGTATTCTTCCTCCCGCATTGCCATGAACAGACCAGCATTTAAGGGCGCAAATTTTGCCCCCATTGCGGTTCCTATCAGTTGTCTATAATAACTACCATCAAAAGTCATCACACTGTGGGAGAGAATAAATTCAACCGCATCTAATAGAAATCTTATCTGTTCATCTGATTTTTTGAATATAGTGCTTGTACATCCAATGAGACCCAAATATAACTATTTCTCCAATTGGTAGTAGAAATTTTAGCATCCTGACTATCTCATATACATGCAGGTGTAGACTTTACAATATCATTAAGATAATAATCAACATATGCGCTGAGACCCTCTGTGAGACTGCCTATACTCGAGCGCCGAGACCCTCTGTGAGACTGCCAATGCTCGAGCGCTGAGACCCTCTGTGAGACTGCCTATACTTGAGCGCTGAGACAATCTGTGAGACTGCCTATACTCGAGCGCTGAGACCCTCTGTGAGACTGCCTGTACTCGAGCGCTGAGACCCTCTGTGAGACTGCCTATACTCGAGCGCTGAGACCCTCTGTGAGACTGCCTGTACTCGAGCGCTGAGACCCTCTGTGAGACTGCCTATACTCGAGCGCTGAGACCCTCTGTGAGACTGCCAATGCTCGAGCGCTGAGACCCTCTGTGAGACTGCCTGTACTCGAGCGCTGAGACCCTCTGTGAGACTGCCTGTACTCGAGCGCTGAGACCCTCTGTGAGACTGCCTGTACTCGAGCGCTGAGACCCTCTGTGAGACTGCCTGTACTCGAGCGCTGAGACCCTCTGTGAGACTGCCAATGCTCGAGCGCTGAGACCCTCTGTGAGACTGCCAATGCTCGAGCGCTGAGACCCTCTGTGAGACTGCCAGTGCTCGAGCGCTGAGACCCTCTGTGAGACTGCCTGTACTCGAGCGCTGAGACCCTCTGTGAGACTGCCTGTACTCGAGCGCTGAGACCCTCTGTGAGACTGCCTGTACTCGAGCGCTGAGACCCTCTGTGAGACTGCCTGTACTCGAGCGCTGAGACCCTCTGTGAGACTGCCTGTACTCGAGCGCTGAGACCCTCTGTGAGACTGCCTGTACTCGAGCGCTGAGACCCTCTGTGAGACTGCCTGTACTCGAGCGCTGAGACCCTCTGTGAGACTGCCTGTACTCGAGCGTTGAGACCCTCTGTGAGACTGCCAATGCTCGAGCGCTGAGACCCTCTGTGAGACTGCCAATGCTCGAGCGCTGAGACCCTCTGTGAGACTGCCAATGCTCGAGACTATTGGTCTCCCCGGGGGACAGGTGACATCCTTGTGTAGCTTAGTTAGGGCATAGATATGCGCCATAATTGGGTTCTCTCTCCATATATATTCAAATTCTGATTTATTCAAAATATCTTGACTTTTAGCTTCTAACCATAACTGTTGCAATTCTCTTATATATATTATATATTCTTCTTATATTTACTAAGTGGATTATCTTTCATATATTCATATGTCTTTTGATCACTTACAATATCCATTACCATTTATTTATACTGATTTTTATTTAATACAACAACTTTTGCTACTTTATCTGCCCTTTTGATAAAGATATTATTGTTCTTTTTGAGATTTACTAAGGCTCTCCTCTGTTTATATCTCCAGTCTGTGGGCAAATCTTTTTCAATAATCTTTAATAATTCTTGTTCTATCACTTTTTATATATCAAAATAGCATTACCAGGAGGAATATCTGGTAAGAATACTGATTCCCCTTTTAAATCACTATGCAATACAGTTTCCGTTGACTGAGATTCTTCTGCACATTGGGCCATATAATTAATAATTTCCATTTCTTTTTCACTAAAGTGACCTTGTATCTTATTGTCACTCACATTACTATCCAAACTTTCATAAATAAATAATTCATCAGATATGAGAAATGAAAAACCACAAAAAAACCAAAAGATTTTACAATTTGACCATTCCCGTTGGCTTCTACATGGCTTTGCCAGCTTTTAGATGGTAAAGTTTTGTATTTTGGTTTTTAATTATTTTTACACTTGATAAATTATTTAAATATACTGTTAACTAAACATTTTAATTTGGGGAAATGAAAAAAATATGAACATTAATAAATCTGGCCCTTGGAGATTGGTCTACACTAACCTGTCCAAGGCAGCTCTACCTTACTGGGGCCTTTCCTTTAACCTGATTCTCTTTGGGGCAGTAAAGTTATGGAGCTGAATGTGGGGGGCACTAGCAAATGTTCCAGGGGGGCTCAGGAGGAGTCTGCTATTGAGCTTATATCTGAAATGAAAATCTTTAATAAATTCTACATTGACTCTACATGATTTGCCTGCTATGTTCCTTTTGCACAACATATTGTACCCCCCCCTTCCATAGACCTCAGGTTACTAAAGTTGTAATTGTGCTTAACAGTGAGCAAGGACATGACTGGTTTAAATTAGGGATGAATTAGTGCAGTGATCCCCAACCAGTGATTCAGGGGCAACATGGTGCCCACTAACCCCTTGGAAGTTGCTCCCTGTGGCCTCAAAGCAGGTTGCATAAAAACCCAGTATAATGGCAAACAGAGCCTTCTGTAGGCTGTCAGTCCCCATAGGGGCTATTAAGTAGCCAATTACAGCCCTTATTGGCACCCCCAGGAACCTTTATCATGCTTGTGTTGCTCCACAACAGTTTTTCCATTTTTCCACAGGTATAAAAGGTTGGGCATCCATGAATTAAAGGATGGAAAAAGTTTATTTTTACTACTGCTCAATGTAATTCATGCCCCATGAGTTACACTCAGAGGTTATATAGGTATAACTGAGCCATTGGAAGGGTCCCATAGTTCTGCACTAGTGATAGGCAAAATGTTTTGGCAGGCATGGATTCGCGGTGAATTTCCGCATTTTGCAATCGGCGAATTGTTTCACGAAATGGATGAAAAAATTTGCCACGGAAAAATTCAGAAAAAAAGAATAGCTGCGGGTGTCAAAAGAACAGCCACGCAACAAAAGAATAGCTGTGCGACAAAAGAATAGCCGCGGGCGACAAAAGAATAGCCGAAGGTGACAAAAGAATAGCTGCGAGACAAAAGAATAGCCGTGCAACAAAAGAATAGCCGTGGGCGACAAAAGAATAGCCGCGGGTGACAAAAGAATAGCCACGCCACAAAAGAATAGCCGCGGGCCACAAAAGAATAGCCGTGGGTGACAAAAGAATAGCCATGCAACAAAAGAATAGCCGTGGGTGAAAAAAGAATAGCCATGCAACAAAAGAATAGCCGTGGGCGACAAAAGAATAGCTGCGGGCAACAAGAGAATAGCCGTGGGTGACAAAAGAATAGCCACGCGACAAAAGAATAGCCGCGGGAGACAAAAGAATAGCTGTAGGTGACAAGAGAATAGCCACGCGACAAAAGAATATCCACGCGACAAAAGAATAGCCGCGGGCAACAAAAGAATAGCCGTGGGTGACAAAAGAATAGCCATGTGACAAAAGAATAGCCATGGGCTACAATTTTTTTGACGCACAACATTTTCGCCGTTTCGCAAATTTTTCGCCTAATTTTTCGCGAAGTGAAACGGGACAGATTCACTCATCACTATTCTGCACCATTGAATTCCAATGCAGGATGGGCTGAAAGGCTTGGGGGGGGGCTTCAGTTCTTGTCTATTTATTAAACAAATGCACAAACCAAAGTATCATTCACTTTGCTATTGCAAATAGTTATTGGGGGAATGTAATAAAAGGTGCAAATGTGCACATCTTATTGGTTGCTATAGGTAACACAGTGAAAGGAGATGTCTTGAAAGGAACATATCTGTTAGTGATTATCGGGGGGGCATAGTGGCGTGTAAATGGGTCGATACTGGGTTTATGAGAGAGCAACGTACATTTCAGGATCAATAACTCCATTCCCTCCAAGACCCAATGATAGAAATGAAAGTTACCTACAAACAGGGTTGAAATATGAGGAAACGTTGCCCCCGGCTACATCCCATTACTTCCAAGCCCAGTACTTGCCCTGCCCTGGCTCAAATGTGCACTCCGTAAAATTCTATAACCTGAAGGGCACAACTGCACTTACCCCGTGGGCAGGAGAACCTGCTACAAATCCAACTGATTCTAAGTATATAGGAATTTAAAAAGTTAGAAAAATCCTAAAATGAAATTCCCCCCCAGTTATGGTTACTGGAGACTTACCTGCCTGGCACTATTCCAACTGTGCAAGGTGCTCCTATATCCCCTGTGTCTGCAGAAGGACCCTCTAATACCAGCTGCCAATAGGAACTCTGCAACGCCAAAGACAACTACTATAGACTTTACCAAAGCTGAACTTTCCCTTTAAAATGAGCTATACAAATCTCCTTTGAGCTGTTATAGATACATGCTCAGCCCATCAGTGCTCATTTATGGCCATCAGTTTGCTTCAATTGCCCTTATGAGGTTCCATGAATTTTAGGGCAGGGCATAAATATAATATTTATAAAATTCCAGCCTCAGAATAAAAGTGGAATAAATAATATCTGTGTATTTCTGTGTGACGGTTATTTGCTTTGCAGAGGGAGCAGCAGGGCAATTAAAGGGTTACTGTTCCTCTCTTTCTAAACCCATTAGGTTCCATGGGGAAGCAGCTTCCATGGGTCATATTTGGGTTTTGTAGCCCACAGAGGGGGTTGGGGGGGTAAGATACACCCAGCCCCTCACTATCACTCTGCAGCATCATTAGAAACCCATATTTTTAAAATAACTTTATTAAACAAATCAACAAATGACTTCAAAGACTTAATAAACTGAGGAACTCTCCGTCCCGTATCTCCGCCTCTCCTTCCTCAATGAACCTGAAGCATCAACTTCATCATCGTCAGTCTCCTCCCAGAATTCTCCCAAGATGACATTCATGATTTAAAGCAGCTTCTTCTCATCCTCCCATCCCCCTAGGACCCATCTCACCAGACGACCACCCCAGGTTCCCTGGAATAGAAAGCCCCCCAACAACAACATGTAAACCAAAAACTGCCAAAGCTGAGGAGCAATGTCCCCAATCACCAAATGACTCTCATGTAATCCAAATCAAGAGGCTGAAAAGTGATGATCTTTAAAGGTTTTATTGCTGGGATACAGACCAACAGCCCAATAACTTCTGTCAAAGTGTTTATGAAGCAGTTGCATGGGGGTGTGTGTGCATTACAAATGGGGAGAGGCCAAACTGTGCCAAACAGGCTGTGTATGGAACCCCCAGTCTGTGCATTTGATTTTATCAACTGTATTACTTGTGATGTAGATCACTGCTTAGTGTAAATGTAGTTTTAGTTTTTAGTCGGGGGCTTCGCACATGCTCCTTCTGCCTAATCAGCTTCTCTTCCTTTGCCCCAGCCATTAGGGGGGGGGAGGAATTTTTTTTTTTCTTTCCAGCTGGAGCCTTACCAAGGCAATTAATGGCATTGCACCCACACACTTCTGCACCTTTTTGTGTTTGATTTGTGCCCCCTGGGTGGGTGTCATAGTCCTCTGGGCTTGACCCTAGGCCCAGACTGGGTGGGGCTCACCCTAGCTTCAGCGAAGGTGGATCTGCCCGCACAAGCTGTTCATTGGCTGGTGCCTTGGGCACATGAGCATCGGGGCCCGTGCCCCAGGCCTTATAAACCTCTAGTGTCAGATGAACATTGGTGTAGCTGGACACCAATAGCATTGGCGCTTTAGTATGCTGCTTTTTGGTCAAGATCAAGAGTAGTATTGAAAAGAGAAACATTTGGTTCTTAGGTTACCAAGCGGAAGTCTGGTGAAAGCGGAGGAGCTGTGTTCCCATAAAGGAGAATGCCTGGATTATTTTTAGTTGGGGGCTTCACACATGCTCATTATGCCCAATCAGCTTCCCTTCCTTTGCCCCAGCCATTAGGTGGGTGGGAGGTATTTTCCTTTTTTCCTTTCTAGCCGCCAACTGGAGCCTTACCCAGGCAATTAATGGCATTGCACCCACACACTTCTGCACCTTTTTGTGTTTGATTTGTGCCCCCTGGATGGGTGTGATAGTCCTCTGGGCTTGACCCTAGGCCATGATTTACCCAGACTCCCCCTAGCTGCAAGGAAAAGTGGAGTCCAAAGCCCTGGTGGGGCTCACCCTAGCTTTGGCGAAGGTGGACCTACCTGCCCATGCCCATGGTTGGTGGAGGCCTTGGACACATGAGCATCGGAGCCCGTGCCTTCGGGTAGGGCTCACAGGCAATGGCATGGTGGCAATGAAAATTTTTTAAATTTGGCTAAAAGGCTGGGGAAGCACACTTCTTTTAATTATTTTTTTCCTATTTATCTTTTAGCACTTTTCACTTGCACAGCAGTTTTGGATTTGGTTCAAAAGCCCTCTGGGTCCATGCACTGATCTGGGGGGGGGGGTTGTGCGGCCATTAGGCTACTACCCTCCTGAACCTGGCCCAGTCATGGATGCAAAGTTTTTGAGCTCTCCTTGGAGAGCACCTGTTGTTCCTGCCCCCTTTCATACTTTTTGGTTGGAGGGGAATGGAGAAAGGGACCCCCCAGCCTTGCAGTAAAGGAGGATCTAAAGACCCTTGCCTTCTGTGGGCCTTTTGGGTGGGGAGGTCGGGGATAAAGGGGCTCCCCCTAGCTTTAGCGAAGGGGAGTCTGAAGACTTTTGGGTTTTATGTCTCTTTTGGCTGGAGACCTAGACGTTTTTATGGGACTTTTGCCTCTTTGCACTTGGGCACTGATTTTTCTTGGAGCACACTCAAAAATTTGTTTGTAGAATGATAGGTTTCAAAAGTGTTTTAACATTTGGAAGTCTGTTGTATAAATTGACATCTAAATACCCAGCTAAAGCTTGGGGAGAGGGAAGGGTGTGTATGGTGTGCTGTAACCCCATGTGTATAATAGGGCAGCACTGGTGTATATGTACCTGTACCCATAATGCACCTGTGTCTCTGTGCCCTCGGGATTTTATGGCAAATATCATTTATGGATTAAAGGGGTTGTAAACCCAACCATAATGCTGCCCCACCCCCCTAGTTTTGATACAGAAGAAGCCTAAAAATCTAATTTTAAGTGCAAGAGAAGTGACCAATGAGAATGCTGATTAGATTCCCAGCACTATATCAGCCATTTTGATATTATCTTACATATAGAGATAATGATGGCATTTTCCCGTCATTATATGGCACAGGAATCAGACATGGGGATAAAGGGACAGACTTGTTCAGTGCTGGGAAACTGTGCTTATTGCTCCCAACTCCAATTGCAGGAACAGAGAACAGGGAGCCGGATTTACTCACATCAGCTGGGATTCTCATTGGAGGATTCTTTTGCATATTTATGCAGCCACTGGCTTTGTGCTGGTGTTATGACAATTTCCTACGTTCCCTAAGCTCCGCCTCCCAACAGCAGCCCAGAGAAACTGAGCATGTGCAGGAGCCAGATCTTATAGAAGATGGTATAACAAAGTAACAAGATGGCGGCCCCCTGTGGACAACTTTGAAAGCATAAATCATTACTGTAATTAGGCTTCTCAGCCTCTGGGCTTGTGCAGTAAGTTCAGAATGTTTATGTTTATGTTCAGTATACAAAATACAGCATTTCTAATGATTTTCTATTTTAGACTTTAGTTCTCCTTTAAAGTTCATGAAAAGCGGCAGGCGATTATGTTTCAATTGTATAAAATAAATGCTAGTTTTATGTTTGAGCTCGGCCGGGTGAGTGTATTCTAACCACAATATCAATAGCTACAAAAGACTTGTGGCTACTGAATCACGGGCTAATGCCACTTTGAGGCCTCACTCCCTAAGGGGAAAGTGTTACCTGTAAATGGAACCAGATTCCCAAAAACTCCCCCACTGAATGGCATTTGTTTGTCGCACAACTCAGCCTGTGGCTGCAATGATGCTGGAATACTGGGTAGAATGTTGCATTATGGGTGAAATATGGCAATTTGCTTTTAAAAATTGGACTTTGCCCCTTTATATCAGCATTTATTAAGAGATTAGTTATTTATTACAGTACAAATGATAATACAGAGAGAGTGTATTGCATATGGCTGTTATACAGGGGAATGTCCTACTGTCTCTGTAACAGGAACAGATGGGAAAGTGAAAGTGACCTGAGCAGAACCCACAGGGATGGAACAACGAGGGGCTCTCCTGATTCTCCTCTTCTCATTCCTCTCCCCCTCAGGTACCAACTCATATACATCTCTTTATTATGGGGTATAAGGTGGGGGGCACAGTGTGGGGGTCACTGGATAGATGGGTGTGTTAGTAGGGAGGGGGTCGGGTAAAGGTTCCGGGTCTGTGGTTCTTAGTGACATTGCTGTATAGGAACCTGTTCTGTGCCAGGGGTACAAAGCCTTTCCCCGGACCCCCTAAGTCTGTTATATTTATGTGGGAGTTTCAATCACAAACTCCAGAGAGTCGGGGCTAAAGGAAGGGGTTTAGGGAGAGAAAACTATGTATTTCTGTGAGGCTGCAGCCTAATTGTAAATGGATTTTGTCTGAAGAAGCTACAAAGTCCTGAGGAGAATGTAGAGGGGTGAGGGTCCCGGGTGGGGGGGCTGTAGAAAATCAACAATAAAATCTGTTTTCATCAGCAGAAATGAGAAGCTCTAACATGAACTTTATACTTCTGGGATCTTTGCTACAGTTTAAAAGAATATCCAGAGGGACCATAGGAACATCTAAGGGAAGGGAAAGGTGTCTACAGGAGTCATTAAACTTCTTTGTATCTGCTGTGTTCCTACATGAGGCCCCTCTGGGACCTAACCATGTGACCCCTTTATTTCTGCCCCTCCCTACAGGTGCTGAGTTAGAGGTCCAGGCTCCCCCCGCTCACACCGTCACTTTGGGATCGGACGTCACTCTGCCCTGCAGCTTCAGTGTGGGTCCGACCCAAGTGGATCTGCAGTTGCTGGCAATCCTGTGGTACTTCCAAGATACAGAGATCCTTGTCTTTAATGCTCATGGGAGCATTAAAGAAGAGTCAGAACCGAGGGTGACTATCAGGGAGGAGGATGCTGGGAAAGGAATCGCTTCTCTACATCTTGCCCAAATCAGGCTCTCTGATGCCGGCCTGTACAAGTGCATGGTTATCTACATTCCCAGGTCCCACACCAAGGAGGTGCAACTCACTGTTCATGGTAAACAAATCAGAGCTCAGTAATAAGATGCACTCACTATTGGCTTCTGAGCCATTCAAAGTGTGGGTTCTGCTGTGGGGCTCATTGGCATGACTTGGGGTGGAAACAGCCACTCATTCTCTGATTGGACTAGAGGTTCATCCTCTTAAATGCCATTGGTGCACAGGGGGGTGAGGCATTTTCTTAATTTCTTGGGATGAACCCAAAGTATGTCGGTTAACTGAGCCAAAGGCACTTACTAGCCAAGTGGGGACCAAACCCCTAGAAATGGGTTCCAATATCAAGAAGATTTCTGTGCTGATAAGATAGAGGAGGGCTTGTATATGCAAAGGTTTTGGGGTGTGATTGTGCTTTTGGGGTACAATAATTACATGGTTTAGTGCTTTAAATACTGGATCAGATACTGTGCTCCATAGAGCCCCATAAGGTTGGATCAGGTACAAAATGGGAGGGATTGTATCTCCAACACAATCACATTTCTCTTTATTGAACAATCTCACTCCAACAGACTTGTATTTAGGCCTGTGGTGCCCCTCACTAGTACCCCTTGGCCAATCAGAGCCAGAACAGCCCAGTACTTCCTGTTCCTCCCTCCTATACGTCCCGTTATCCCTGAATTTAATACAAAATAAACAATTCCATTTCCTTTAGAAGAGATTAAGGCCATGTTCCCTGTGGAGGAGTTTAGGGACAGGATCCCAGTGGGAGAGAGGTTTAATGGGGGCACTTTCAGTTCATAGGTAGGTTCCAACAGGTAGTTGGCACATTGGGTCACACTGATGGGTCCTGTAGCATTTGGTTTATAACAATGGCGCTTCCCCATGAGTCAGGGACTGTTCATACATGGACACACGTGTTAGAATAAGGGAAATTACACGTCACATATTTGTGTTTCATGTACAGCTGTCCCCTCAATCAGTGAGCTGGGGATACTGGAGAAGCCCATGGGGGCCAGTATGATTCTCTGCTCCGTGTCTCGGTTCTACCCAAAGAACATCTCTGTCACTTTAATGAAAGATGGAAAAGATGTGGATTATTCTACACTGTCCGATTACACCCAGAACTCTGACGGAACATTCAGTATTAACAAAACCCTGATGATATCGGCCTCTGAGAAACCAAGAACGTTGTCCTGCGTTGTCCAACATGGATCTCATCCGCGGCCCATTCAGAGAGACGTACAGCTGCAGTATGGGGGTAAGAATGGGATTGGGGGTCCCTCCCTGTGTAACATGATGTAATGTCCCCCAGTAATGTCACCTTTCTGCCTGAAACTGCAATAAACTCTACATTCTAAAGGCAGGCAATGTACATGTGTATATATATATATAATGCTGCTGTTTGTCCCTCATGGCATCCTGTAGTTTCCACTTCAGCCTCTGTTATCTGCACTTCTTTCCCATGAATAAAAGTAGCGCTGGGAGCAGATACAGAGGCAAATGTTAAGGTTATGGAACACAGAATAAATATTTTCTTTTCTCATTTCACTAGAGTACAATGAGAGCAATGAGAGCAATATGGCTGCCGTGTTGGGGGGCACTGGCGCTGTGCTTCTCCTAATTGTGATCCTGGCTATAGTTTACTACAAATACACAAGGAAAAAAGGTAAAAAAAATGGACCCAATGAATCACATGGCGCCTCCTGTGGTGCTAACATTATATGGAATTATTTGTGGTGATTTAAATCTATAATCCAATGTGTTTATTAGTTCAGCGAAGGAGAAGTAAGTAAAGAACCCAATGGGTGGAATGAAATATAAAGAAAAATATTAGAGGTAATGGTCAAAGAGAGACAAGGCTGACGCATTTCATGCCAATATTGGGAGCTTATGGATAAGGGAAGCAGTGTTACTCTCTGTGCTAATGAATATGTTCCAATGTCCCACTCAGGTCTGGAGGAGTTTACGATGGGTGCCATTCAGGGACCTCCGGTTTGGTTAGATGGGGAAAAGCTCACCCTTTACTGTACAGCATCCAGTTGTCCCCAGGATGTCAAAGTCTCTTGGATTCTAAAGGCACAAGATGGCACAATGAGTGAATTCTCAGAGGCTGGTACTGGGGAGGCAGAGGAGGAACAGCCTCTTATCTCCAGAGAATATATTGTATCTAAGGAAAAGACCACCAGGCCACAAAAGAACGGCCTCTGTGATTATTCCAGCACTTTCTGCTTCATTCCATCTGCATCAAGGCACCTTGGCTCCTCTGTCTCCTGCAAGTTTGTGTGCGGTGGGAAAACCCAGGAGAAGGCCTTCCAGTTTAAGGCTATTCAGGGTAAGAAAGAGGTTCTTATAATGCCCAGTGGTGCAAAGCATTCTGACCAGGGCAGAATCAAAATGGTGGTTGTCACCATTTTGAAGGGCACCTATCAGTGGGACAGAGTTTACCCCAGTGGAAGGGCAGATTAATAGAGCCCACACTCTGGTTGGGGGAAACAATACCATTTTGTGCAAAAAATGCCCCTAATGGGCACTATGCCCCCAGCAACAGGAGGGGCTCCCAGTGTGGGCGGCCATGTTGTGGCACTAACATGCAAATGGTACTTAGTGCCCCAGTTTGCTCATTATGTGCCTGTGTGTGAGAGAGCCCCGCCCTCCAGGGCCAATTAATATGCAAAAGAATCCTTCTGACTTGCCCTTTAAACTATAGAAGGACTAAATGTAAGTAACAATGGAACTGTGTGCTCTTATGTTACAGCCAAACCCAGGTTTATTGAGCCAATAAGTATCAGCCTTTGTGACTCTGGGAATGTCCAGCTATTAGCCACCCTGGAGAGGTTCTACCCTAAGGAGGGAATCAAGGTCACTTGGAGATGTAACAAGGAAAAGCCACCAGAGACAAATGCACCAATGGATGAATTGATTACACACCCTGATAATACTTTTACTGTTAGAAGCAAATATGAAATTCCTGGGGATCAGTTCAAGGATCCAGACTTTAAAGTGTGCGTTTCATGGAACCATGATTCTATGGAGAAAGCCGAGTCCAGGGAAGTGAGCGTGAAAGGTGAGATGGGGATATTGCTCCTGCCCCACATTTGGCCAGTGTACTGGGGGGGTGAATTTTGGTTTTAACTTGTAATTATTGGCCGGCATGTTGGTCTGAGTTCTGTTAATTCTCTTTTGTGAAGTTTTTAATAAAAACACATAAAAACACATAAAAACCCTGAATACAAAGTCCTACAGTAGAGCAGCATTACCTCCATTCCATGTTCTATGGAAATATCCAAATACACATTGTCTCCCGTGACCAGTGATACCACTTTGCTAATATTATGTGTTGCGTAGTAAGCCCCTCTTACAGGCATTTATAGAATCTGCCATCCCAACATCCCCCGGCAGGGCATTCCCCAACCTCACTGCCCTCACCGTGAGGAACCCCCTACCCAACATCCCCCGGCAGGGCATTCCCCAACCTCACTGCCCCCACCATGAGGAACCCCCTACCCAACATCCCCCGGCAGGGCATTCCCCAACCTCACTGCCCTCACCGTGAGGAACCCCCTACCCAACATCCCCCGGCAGGGCATTCCCCAACCCCCTCACTGCCCTCACCGTGAGGAACCCCCTACCCAACATCCCCCGGCAGGGCATTCCCCAACCCCCTCACTGCCCTCACCGTGAGGAACCCCCTACCCAACATCCCCCGGCAGGGCATTCCCCAACCCCCTCACTGCCCCCACCATGGAGAACCCCCTACCCAACATCCCCCGGCAGGGCATTCCCCAACCTCACTGCCCCCACCATGAGGGACCCCCTACCCAACATCCCCAGGGCATTCCCCAACCTCACTGCCCTCACCGTGAGGAACCCCCTACCCAACATCCCCCGGCAGGGCATCCCCCAACCCCCTCACTGCCCCCACCATGGAGAACACCCTACCCAACATCCCCCAGCAGGGCATTCCCCAACCTCACTGCCCCCACCCTGCTTCAACTGAAAGTTCTGTTCCCCTAATCTAAAGGGGGGGGCTTTGGTGTGTCGGACATTTCTATGCAAACAGAACTTGAATCAGTAGTTCTTCACGGTGAGGGCACATCTGATAGCTGATTGTTCCATTGGGCTCCTATGTTCTTTTCTTGCCATTATATGAGTGCACCAATAATTCTGGGCAAACTTGCACAGTTGAAAATGTGATTTAAATAAAATAACCCACATTGTATTAATTACTTGTATTGTAACATGTCTTGGATCTTACAGAGTGAAACCCATATCGGTTCCTACGATTCTCTCTTCCAGATTTCCCATGGCGCCCAACTATGGACGACATTCCCTTACAGAGTGAGAGAGAGAACAATAAATTACGACTGAGCTGTAATATCTCCAATTACTTCCCTGATGCTCTCACCGTCAGTTGGTTTGGGAAGAAGAAAGGGAGTCAGGAACTGTTTCCTGTAACTGGAAATGACATTTATGTTATACAAAAGCCCCAGTCTGAAAGGGGCACAAATTACACATATAAGTGCAAAGCGTGTTTGGTTCTGCCAGTGCCAGAAAGCACAGAGCAGGAAATGGAATATATCTGTAGGGTGGGGCACCCAAGCCTGAAGGAACCAATACAAGGGGGCACTGGGCCTGTACAGAAATATGGTAAGATTAACAAAAATGAACATTAAGTGAAAATACTATAAACGTTTGTTACCCTTCCCCCACCCCCCAGGAGAGAATCAACAGTACAGATCTTCTCCCCACATTCTTAGGAAAGTATCTGAGCTTTTGTTTTAAATATCTGGAGATCATCCATCATGCAGGTTTGAGAAGTCCATCCACCAAGGTCCATGCTGTGCCGGTGCTGATGGATGTTTTCCTCTTAACATATGTTCTTTGTGCAACACAGACACACAGACCCACAGACTGGGCACTTGACCACTTTGCACGTTTGTTGGTGCAAAACTACTTCTCCCAGGATCTTAAAAATGCTGCAAGTTTTATGACTAAAATACATAGGGATAGAGTAGAAGGTTAAGAACTTCCTGCCCTGTCAATCACTTTGATAGAGACACCTTGGGATTGTTCCCTCAACATTTTTTTTTCTCTTTATTTCTCATAAGATTTGGGAGAGAAGCGGAGCTTTATTGTGCATCACATTCAGGGGCCACAGAGGTGGCAAGAAGGAGAGAAGGTCACTCTGTATGGTACTGCCCTGTACTGTAAGAGGGATGTTCAGGTGACCTGGATAGTGACCGAGAGGGATGGAACCATAAGGGAAATCCCAGATGTTACTAAGGATACAGAGGAGAAGCTTGGGGCCAATGACTATGTGGCTTGTAGGGAGAGAACTGAACAATCAGACCACAAGGGACTCATAGACATTACCACATCCCTGAGCTTCACTGCTTCAGTCTCGCGGCACAAATCCATGAGCCTCAAATGCAAGTTTGTCTGTGATGGGAAATCCTCTGAAAAACTCTTCCAATATAAAGATCTCTATGGTGAGTACTGACTTAATCATCTCTATCTCTGTATAGTACTTAGGTGTAAATATTATTCTAGTTGCCTTTATTAATTGGTATTTTTTATTTAGTCTTTTGCCTGGTAAACTTCTAGTCTGTCATTCAAACCACAGATTGTTTTCTAAGGTAATTTGGATTTTTTCTTGTTTCCCATTGTGACCCAGTCAAGCCCAAGCGCTTGAAGCCAATAGAATTATCTCTCCTTGAGAATGGGGAGGTGCTGTGTTCCCTCAGCTTGCAGCAGTTTTACCCTAAAACCATGCAGATCAGTTGGGGTGCTGGGGTCCCCCCTTCCTATGACAAGATGGAGTCAGCTGAGGAAGTGACAGACTCGGGGCTCACGTATGATCTTCTCAGCAAATGTAGAATTCCAGGGCGGCTTCTCCGAGATCCTGACTTTACTGTCAGAGCTTCTTGGAAACACGAGTTCATGAGTGACTGGGAATCCACCCAACTGTCCCTCAGAGACCCAGGTAATTAGCTTGTAAGTCAGTCAAAACCCTTGAAAGTCTATGATGTATCGATGCAGATTATTTTTACAAAATAGGGATTTACTTATATCACACTCTGCAGATTCTAATACAACACTCAACTTTCCATGAGATAGAAAACTTTTATTTGATTCTAACAAGGAGATATTATTTATACAGTAAAGGGTTGTGCTATTACCCACCACCGTGCAGATTTATACACTCTATGTATGAACCTCTGTTACTTCTGTAGGTTTTCCATGGAAACCAGTAGTCCAGAACATTCCTCTGCCCAATCTCTTTGCTTACAATCCAGTCACACTGATGTGCCAAGTCTCTAATATCTTCCCTGAGTCTGTGACTGTGAAGTGGTTCAGGAGGGAGAAGGATGGAGAGGACTTGTTCCCAGTGTCTCACAGTGAGAAGTACAAGATCCCAGAAGTTACTCTGGAGAAGCAAGAAGACGAGACATTTCAGTGCCGAGCCCGTTTAACCTTCACCCCAACTGTTAGCTCAGAGCATGGAGCTGAATTCATCTGTAGGGTGGAACATCCCAGCTTGGAGAAACCAGAGGAGAGGAGAGCGGGTCCCCTCCACATAGAAGGTAAGGAGATTGAAGCCTTGCTCCATTGTACAGTAAGTCCGCTATGCATAATTTATGTTGCAGAATAAAAGTCTTTCTGATATGGTGACATGAAACCATTTTATTTTATCAGAGGAGAAGAAGTTTATTTCAGTAGAGGAGCAGAAGTTCATTGTGAAGGACATTCAGGGGCCAGACAAATGGACACTGGGAAAAGAAGTCACTCTCTATGCAATGGCTTCTTACTGCCCCAAGGATATAGGGGTGATATGGATTATAAGGGAGAGAGATGGAAAAGTGTGGGAGATCTGTGACACCCCAACAGAAAGAGGCAAGAAGCCCACAGCTCCAGGACCCAGGAGATACGCGGTAACTAGAGAAAGTACTGATCCATCAGACAAAGAGGGACTCATTCATGTGACAAGTTCCATGAGATTTACCCCCTCTGTATCTGCCCACTCTGGGGTGAGTCTCATGTGCAGGTTTGTCTGTGATGGAAAAACTGAGGAGAGAGAATTTAAGCCCAGAGCCCTCTATGGTAAGTCATGTATCTGTGCCCATCAGTCTGTTTAATGAGCCAGGGTGGTACCAAGTAGGTGGGGCAATCATCCAGCAGAAAGCCATTGAGGTCCCATGAAGTAGAGACGGGTGCAGACATTGGTCTATAATGGTGCCATTTTGGGGCCCAGACGGAACAGAAACCAATACAGTCTATATTATGGTATTCTTTCAAATTTTATCACATGAAGTGATCTTCATATAATAAATAATATATATAATATGTCAGGATGAGATGTGGGCATTACCCACTACTGGAATGTATCTTCAAATAATTTTAAACCTGTAGTAATGATGAGATGTATGTTTAGACACAGTGCCCAAATGGCTGTAGGGGGGAGAGGAACCTATAATAACATTGATCATTTTGAATATATTTTAGCAAAACCCAAACTGTTGGAGCCAATAAAGCCGGAATGGTGTAACAACGAGAAAGTGAAATTCTCCCTAAACCTTGGGAAATTTTATCCAAAAGACGTGGAAATCAGCTGGACGTCTGGGGTGGGAGCTTCTCAGAAAAAGAAGAAACCAACTGACCAACTGCAGGAAAATCCCAACCGGACGTTTAATATCCAAAGTACCTGCACAATTTCCCAGAGATCCTTCCGAGATCCAACGGTTAAAGTGTGTGTGAGCTGGAAACATGAATCCATGGGAAATCCTGAGTCCAGAGAATTTTCTCTACAAGATTTAGGTGAGAAACAGATCAGTGATTCCCTATAGATTATTGTGTATTGATTAGTAGAGAACGGATCTGAAACAGGGGGAAATGTCATTTTTGTGCCATTTTTTTCGTTTTAACAACATATTCAGGTAGAAATGGTAGACATGGATTCTCTGATGCTCTGACTTAAAAGTTTTTGATACAAAGTCTTGTGTAATAAAGCTCCTAACTCTTTAACAGAATTCCTAGTAAGGATCTCACTCAGGGGCTCATACTGTATGTTTTGGGATCAGTAAGTGATCTACCAGATTCCTCCCTATAGTAACCTTTACCTCACAGATCCCACCACTCGTATCTGCCTGTCTGATTACTAGTTCTTCTTATATCTACCCAATGCCCCCTGATCCTTACCATATAACCTAGTTGGTACTTTAGACGCCTTCACTTTTTCATATATTTGTATTAAACAAACCTATTTACTGTTCCTTAGTGTTTGTTTCCCTGTGTATAAGAGAGCCTATGTTTTCATTCTAATTTATTTGTGTTTAGGTGACATTTGGCGCCCAATAGTGGAAGCAATCCCCCTCCATCAGATAGTGGTGGGCCGGCAGGTTGCCCTGCAGTACAGAATCTCTGGGTATTTCCCTGATGCCCTGACTGTGAGTTGGTATAAGAAGGAGAAGGGGAGAGAAGAGCCGGTTCCTATTACTGGGGAAGGGAAGTACGGGATCCCAGATTCTGTAACCAAGGAAATGGGGGATGGGACTCTCACCCGTACGGAAAGTTTGGCTTTCTCTCCATCCCTGAGTGAGGAACATGGGGCAGAATTTATCTGCAGAGTGGCACATCCCATTCTACAGGAACCCATAGAGAAGAGCAGCGGCCCATTGTTTGTGTGGGGTAAGTACAGGGCAGCAACAAATGGGGTAAGGGTCACAAATACACTGTCCCACCAAATAGAATATTTCCTTCTGGGGACACTCACAGGTGTATGTATCTGGTGTTGTATTTTTCTCCCATTGTCTATAAGTTCCTAGGGCTACCCAAGAACCTGACCTGTGATCCCTTCTGGCCTGAGCTGAGATTTGGTACCTAGTGCCTCTCATGCTGCTGGAAGGGAGAATTCTGGGTGCCACCATTACACATGGGGTTCATTACCTTATTAAAGCTGTTCTAGCTCTAAGATACAATAAGGTTTATCCTGTAACTAAATGTCACCCATCACCTTTCAGCTAAACCCAAACCCCTGGGAGATATAAAGCCGACCCTCTGTGGGGCAGGAGAAGTTCTGTTGTCCTTCAGCCTTGGGAGCTTCTACCCAAAAGATCTGACTATCAGTTGGGCCTGTGGGGTGGGAGATTCTCAGCAATTACAGGAATCCACTGACCAACTGCAGGAAAATCCCGACCTGACATTCAGTATCCACAGTGGCTGTAGAATTCCTGGGAATCTCTTCCACAACCCAACGTTTAGGGTCTGTGTGAGATGGAACCATGGATCCATGGGAAATCCTGAATCCAAGGAATTTACTCTAAAGGATTTGGGTAAGTACTGGGAGACAGTTTCCCACAATTCTTATGGCTACATATGCTCAGTAATGGGCAGGGCTCTATATTTATTGTATTTACACATTACAGTGATACAGATACAGCCATACACTCTGCAAATCACCCATGTAACCTGGTATATGTTTAATAAATGCTGCAGGTATGAAATCTGTTTCTATTTCTGTTTGCATATCTCTCTGTTGCACTGAAGCAGTAGCCCCTACGCTAACACATTTATATGGAATCAGATGCACTAACTAGTAATGAGCCCTGCAACCCGGCTACAAATGCCATCCCACACTGGCTTACTGTCAGCTGATTTAATAGAGCCATGGGGGTGTTTTCCACTCCTTGATACTGGCTTGCTGGTCTTATTGCCACATGGATACTGTGGGACTGACACCCCAAAACCAACCATGGAGGAACCTGTGAGTAGAATATCCCAGAATGGGTCTTATCCCAGCCCACCCGGTTTATGTGAGAATCATAACCCTCTGGGTCAGTTACTTGGAGCTTTATCAGCTGCATAAAGAGCCCAGTAGTGTTGGCTAAAGTGCCATTCTGCCCCAGCTTGCTGTTTAATACAACTTATTTTGGGGGAGGGCTGCACATTGTTTGAGCATATCTTGCTGGTCCAGTGGCCAAAGGCACATTGTGTGATGTTCATCACAAAAAGAGATTTTAGAGGTTAGCAGGGCAACTACTGATGTGGGACATGGGGTGTAAAATATACCAGCTATGGGGGGAAGGGGGGAATGTGCCCTGGGGAGCCCATAGAGAGTCATGCTGAGTGACTGTGTGTACTGGGAGAGTAAAGAAAGCTGTTTTGTTGCCCTGTATGGGGCAGATAGTTACTGGCTACTGAGATCACTTTAAGCTTCAAAGTTGGTGGTACCCAGATTGAGATATTTAGGTAGGTCTTAAATTAATAACAAGGAGAGCACTGTTTGAGGGGTTATTCACAGCTCTTTATATATGTCTATAAATGATTATTGTTAAAGGGATGACACTTAAGAATGGGCAGTTAATTTACTGTACATGTATCCCTGGTACTGTAACCATGTCCGGCTTTCTATTTATTTCAGGGCCTGAAGCTCATCCTATAGTTTTACCCCAACCAGAGACTGATGGAAAGCCCCAGCCTGTACTTATACCCCAACCAGAGACTGATGGAAAGCCCCAGCCTGTACTTACATCTCAACCAGAGACTGATGGGAAGCCCCGGCCTGTACTTATACCCCAACCAGAGACTGATGGGAAGCCCCGGCCTGTAGTTATACCCCAACCAGAGACTGATGGGAAGCCCCGGCCTGTACTTATACCCCAACCAGAGACTGATGGGAAGCCCCGGCCTGTACTTATACCCCAACCAGAGACTGATGGGAAGCCCCAGCCTGTACTTATACCCCAACCAGAGACTGATGGGAAGCCCCAGCCTGTACTTATACCCCAACCAGAGACTGATGGGAAGCCCCGGCCTGTAGTTATACCCCAACCAGAGACTGATGGGAAGCCCCAGCCTGTACTTATACCCCAACCAGAGACTGATGGGAAGCCCCGGCCTGTACTTATACCCCAACCAGAGACTGATGGGAAGCCCCGGCCTGTGCTTATACCCCAACCAGAGACTGATGGGAAGCACCGGCCTGTACTTACACCCCAACCAGAGACTGATGGGAAGCACCGGCCTGTACTTACACCCCAACCAGAGACTGATCGGAAGCCCCAGCCTGTACTTATACCCCAACCAGAGACTGATGGGGAGCCCCAGCCTGTAGTTATACCCCATATACAAGAGACTGATGGGAAGCCATGGCCTAAGGTTATACCCCAACCAGAGACTGATGGGAAGCCCCAGTCTGTACTTATACCCCAACCAGAGACTGATGGGAAGCCCCAGCCTGTACTTATACCCCAACCAGAGACTGATGTGAAGCACCGGCCTGTACTTACACCCCAACCAGAGACTGATGGGGAGCCCCAGCCTGTACTTATACCCCAACCAGAGACTGATGGGAAGCCCCAGCCTGTACTTATACCCCAACCAGAGACTGATGGGAAGCACCGGCCTGTACTTACACCCCAACCAGAGACTGATGGGAAGCCCCAGCCTGTACTTATACCCCAACCAGAGACTGATGGGGAGCCCCAGCCTGTAGTTATACCCCATATACAAGAGACTGATGGGAAGCCATGGCCTGAGGTTATACCCCAACCAGAGACTGATGGGGAGCCCCAGCCTGTAGTTATACCCCATATACAAGAGACTGATGGGAAGCCATGGCCTGAGGTTATACCCCAACCAGAGACTGATGGGAAGCCCCAGTCTGTACTTATACCCCAACCAGAGACTGATGGGAAGCCCCAGTCTGTACTTATACCCCAACCAGAGACTGATGGGAAGCCCCAGTCTGTACTTATACCCCAACCAGAGACTGATGGGGAGCCCCAGCCTGTACTTATACCCCATATACAAGCGACTGATGGGAAGCCATGGCCTGAGGTTATACCCCAACCAGAGACTGATGGGGAGTCACGGCCCGAGGAGGAAAGAGAGAAGGGTAAGACTTGGGAAGTGCTACATGGTGTACCTGGGGGCAATATTGCCAGCCAATCTAATTGCTCCGTGTCCAGCTGCTAGGAGTGAAACATTCTAATTACTAAGAAAAGTTCTTAAAGTTGGCCATACACAATAAGATCTCCAAGGCCACCAAAATGACCAGATTTGCCCGGTTTGGCCATGTTCATTCTGTGCCATATCAGACTGAACCAAACCTGTTTGGTATATGACCGATTGCAAGCTATTGGGAAGGGCCCCTACATGGATAGTTAAGCTGTTGACTTAGTCTAAAAAGGCCAAATTGGCAGCTTAAATCTCCCTGTATGGCCAACTTTGGGCTGCCAACCCCTATAGGAACCCACATCCACTGACCATATGTGAGTCTGCTGAGCAGAGAGGTAGGACTTACCATCATCATGCCACATGAGGGGTAAGTATTAATTCTTTGCATGGAACTTATACACCTACAGGGTGGAGCATAAGATGGAGAAAGAGAGGAGCACAAGGCCATTACATGGGAGGTACATTGAAATACCCCATGGGGAGGGGCCATTACCCTGAGAAAGGAGTATAATAATGTTACCGGGGAGACAGTATCCCATTAGGAGTTGTAATTAATGAAGTGGCACACAGGGCTATTCCATGTATTTAGTGGGCTATATAGCTGTGTATAAGAACATTCAAGGCTGGAACCTCTGACTTTGTCTCTTGGAAGAGATTTTTCACTTCTGTTATATTGTTACTAAATAATAATTATGGAAAAGTCATTTATCAGTGATTACTTTGCAGTTGTCTCTATTTTGTCTAATGTTGTGTTCCAGCCCGACCCCAGATGCCCCAGCCGGTGACTATAACCCTCTGTTGTGACTCTGGAAATGTACTCTTCTCTCTGAAGCTCCGGAGTTTTTACCCCAAGGAGATACAGACTGAGTGGCACCTCATAGCAGGAAAGAATAAAAATAAATTACCATCAGCACCAAGTTTCACCAAGAATCCTGATCTGACCTGGAACATTGAGAGTAACAGCACAATTCCAGGGCACAGAATTAAAGATCCAAAGTCCAGAGTGTCTGTTACCTGGAAACATGAAACCATGGAAGGTCCAGAAACACAGGAAATATCAGTTCTAGATCCAGGTAAGGGGGGAACAAGAGCTCACAATCCGATAGTCACAAGATGCAAAACCACAAACTACAGATAATTACATTGATAACTGATCACTGTTTGGCACAGACAGGTTCATTACATAGTAGCCCAGCCTGTATTTGTAAAGGATACTGGGGGAGGTACCAAAGTGATTAAGCCCATTGGCCAATGCAAGAGCCCATCAAGAACCCAAATGACCCATCTTACTTATGAATCATGACAGACATTCTTTTTGCCTTTATTCTGCAGATTTCCCTCGGGCCCCAGAATTGGGGGAGATACTGAGCCCCAGGCTTGTCCCTGGGAAGGAGGCCACATTGCAGTGTAAGATCTCTGGGTGCCACCCTGCTGCCCTGACAGTGAGTTGGTACAGAAGGGAGGAAGGAAACCAGGAGTGGGTCCCCGTGAGTTCAGGAGAGAAGTACAAGACCCCCAGACTCAGAGAGGACTATAAAAATTTCTCCTGCACTGCCATTTTGTCCTTCACCCCTTCCCCACTCACCGACAATGGGGTGGAATTTATCTGTATGGTGGGACATCCTACTCTAGAGCGCAGCATATGGAGAGGGACCGGCCCACTGAGAGTGCAGGGTAAGTTCTGTGCGGGTACCCAGTGGGGGTAGGGGAGATATTTCTCTACATATGTTATAAACCATGTTTTAGGGCCCCAAACCATACAGAATAATGAGATATACAGCACAGAGACACTTCCATGGACAGGGGAGCTTAAAGGGCACCTATCAGTGGGACAGAGTTTACCCCAGTGGAAGGGCAGATTAATAGAGCCCACACTCAAACAATACCATTTTGTGCAAAAAATGCCCCTAATGGGCACTATGCCCCCAGCAACAGGAGGGGCTCCCAGTGTGGGCGGCCATGTTGTGGCACTAACATGCAAATGGTACTTAGTGCCCCAGTTTGCTCATTATGTGCCTGTGTGTGAGAGAGCCCCGCCCTCCAGGGGCAATTAATATGCAAAAGGATCCTCCAATGAGAGGACCACAGAACTGAAAAATCACCTTTGTTCCCCAGTCTCAACCAAACCAAACAGAGACACACTGGGTTCAACCCTTAGCTCCTACAATTGCTGTTTTTTTTGCACCAAACACCTATATTGTATTTTGTGATTGTGAAGTGAGTGCCCTCCATTTATCTATATTCAACCCCGAGCTCCTACAGCCCAGAGACACGCTGGGTTCCACCCCGAGCCCCTACAGCCCAGAGACACGCTGGGTTCCACCCCGAGCCCCTACAGCCCAGAGGCACGCTGGGTTCCACCCCGAGCCCCTACAGCCCAGAGGCACGCTGGGTTCCACCCCGAGCCCCTACAGCCCAGAGGCACGCTGGGTTCCACCCCGAGCCCCTACAGCCCAGAGGCACGCTGGGTTCCACCCCGAGCCCCTACAGCCCAGAGGCACGCTGGGTTCCACCCCGAGCCCCTACAGCCCAGAGGCACGCTGGGTTCCACCCCGAGCCCCTACAGCCCAGAGGCACGCTGGGTTCCACCCCGAGCCCCTACAGCCCAGAGGCACGCTGGGTTCCACCCCGAGCCCCTACAGCCCAGAGGCACGCTGGGTTCCACCCCGAGCCCCTACAGACCAGAGGCACGCTGGGTTCCACCCCGAGCCCCTACAGCCCAGAGACACGCTGGGTTCCACCCCGAGCCCCTACAGCCCAGAGACACGCTGGGTTCCACCCCGAGCCCCTACAGCCCAGAGACACGCTGGGTTCAACCCCGAGCCCCTACAGCCCAGAGACACGCTGGGTTCAACCCTGAGCCCCTACAGCCCAGAGACACGCTGGGGTGGGTATATTAAATGGAAATGCTAAAGCTAAATTCTGTGTTTGTGTGGGATTTACAGAGCAATGGGATGAAGCCCCTGGAGCAGAACTGGGACCGACCAACCCTGCAATGGAGTCAGAACACGAGCTAATGGATACCACTTAGATACCACTAATACCCAGTAACACTATGGAGAGGCCATTGGCCAGTCTATCAGACCCCATTTCTGTGCTGCCATTTTCTTTTGTGTCTATGGAATCCCATGCTCCTATTGAAGCTGGGTGCAAGCGCAGTGCTGAATGGGGGTGAGATCAGTAGTCGGCTGGGGGGGGGTGCAGGGGGCGCCTGGGATACAGGAGAAAATGGCAGCACAGCATCCACAAGTAATGTACTCTGGGCTGGAGTCTATTTGCCCTTAATTCCTACTGTATTAAATCTGCAAATGTAACTGCTGAATGGTTGCTATGGGTTACTAGAACTGGAGCAAACTCCCCACTTGTTATTACATTTCTCTCCCCTGTGGGTTTGTGCAGTGTAATTACACTACTAATTCATCTTCAGTTTTTATATTGTCTGTTTTATAATAAAATCTATCAATGTGTCTGTTCCACTCAGTGTTTGTGCCTAATTCTGCCCCAATGAACCCAAACTCCCCCCCCAGTCAGACTTGGTTCCTTCCTCCAGTTTGTATCACACTGACTGGGAGACTGGAATGTTCCATTCTTCTGTGGGGGGAAACAGTGGTTTGGGGGATCACATTCAGGTTGGCACGCAGTGCGGATCAGCTGAATGAACTAAGCAGTCATTTTCTTACAACTCCAGTGGGTGCAAATTTCAGAAGTTATTGTCATTATTTTACCCACAATGCCGCTCCTCCCCATAATTCCAGCATAACTGCAGCTGTGAGGGGAGATGCACGATACCCGTTGGCTTGATGTGAATTTAACGCTGTTGCAGTTGCCATTATTCTTTTAGTCCTGTAGCAACTGACACTGCCCCTATGGGAAGCCTGGCGCTAACACTTATACCCTAGGGGTTCCTTTCATCAATATGCGCACAGGAGGCGGGATTGACCAAGGGGGCTGGGCATAGCTATACGGAAGCGCAAGGAGCAACTTTTGGAATTACATTGTTTAAAGGGGTTGTAAACCCAATCATATTATTGTCCCACTGCACCCCTAGTTTTGCTGTAGAAGCTGTTGAAAAACATAATTACAAGAAAATTCACCAATGAGAATTCAACTGACCAAAATCCTAATTATAGATGCAAGAGAAGTGACCAATGAGAATGCTGATTCCCTGTGTCAGGCCCCTTGCTGGTACCTTACATATAGAGATAATGATGGCATTTTCCCGTCATTATATGGCACAGGAATCAGACATGGGGATAAAGGGACAGACTTGTTCAGTGCTGGGAAACTGTGCTTATTGCTCCCAACTCCAATTGCAGGAACAGAGAACAGGGAGCCGGATTTACTCACATCAGCTGGGATTCTCATTGGGGGATTCTTTTGCATATTAATTGGCCCTAGAGAGCTGGGAAAGTTTTATTGGGCAATATTGCTTTAAGAATCCAAACCTGATGTTGCTGGACTACAGCTCCCAGCATGCCTCACCCTTCATTATATGTTACATTATTCTGGGATTTGTAGTCCGGCAACAGCTGAGTAACGTTTGGTTGAGCCGCGCTGTGCCGCAGGGTTTAGTTTCCCTTTAGTGCAACGACTACATAACTTTGCATGCCCATAACTGTGGTTTTACTAGTAAATGAGCCCTTTGGGAATTCATTTGTAGTTCAGCCTTTGCTGCAGTCCCAGAACCCACCTGAGGGGGAGAAGTTATTCACAGGGGCAGATCCCTGGGTAAATAGTGTTGCCCCTGTGGCCAAGTGTAGTGGACAACAGACTTACAATAAACTACAATAAAAAAGACATGGGTGACAACAAAAAGATGTGGGTGACAAAAAAAAGAAGCAACAAAAAAGTTGCACGACAAACATGTTTTGCGGATTTTTACTGGATAACGCTGGTAAGAATGGACAGAGTCACTGGGGGAATTGTATGTTCTCAAGGAAACTTACACAACACCCAAGAATCTTATCACATTACCATAATGTCACTGGGCGTGTGCAGGTTCAGACAGATCTTCAGTGTAGACATTGCGCTTTATTTTTTTTATCAAATGCAGAATAATGGTATTTGCAAAGGTGCAATACACACTTTCACCAGCAGGGGTCAACAGTAACCCTATGCACTCCTGGGGCTCTAGAACTGCCTCTTACAAAGGCTTAACACAGACTCCCAAAAGAAACCAGTCTGCAGCTTTTATAGCCTCCAAACTGCTCTATGCTGCCCCCGGTGGTCAGTATCTACTCTATAAATGTTCAGTCAGGGAAAAATAATTGGCAACAGAATCAAACAACACTTACCTCTCTTGATCCACCCGGATCAATCCGGCTTTGTACCTGGAAGGGAAGGAAGAGACAACACAGCTAAGATAATATCATTGATACATCATGCTAAAATAAGGAGAATCCCAGCTCTAATCCTCACAACAGATGCAGAGAAGGCTTTTGACAGGGTCTCATGGGAATACCTAGAGAGAACATTAGCAGGCTTTGGAATAGGTCAAACAACCAGACATAAGATACTAGCATTATACCAAAACCCATCAGCAAGAATAAGGGTAAATGGAACACTATCCCCTAAAGTCCAGATTTTCAACGGCACAAGGCAGGGCTGCCCTCTCTCACCAACCCTCTTAAATCACATAAGAAACAACCAAAACATATCAGGGCTGGCAATAAAAGGGAAAGAGTACAAATGTGCAGCATTTGCAGATGATCTGCTCATGGTTATAACAAAGCCTGTCATCTCCCTACCCAATATAGTTACGCTACTTAAAACATATGGGGACCTATCCAACTCCAAAGTTAACTATTCTAAATCTGAAGTCCTGAATATCAATGTACAAGAGAAAAACATTACACCATTAAAACAAAGCTTCTCATTCCAATGGGCGGGTAGAGGTATAAAATACCTGGGAATTAAAATTACGCCAGATCTGGGAAAACTATACCAAGATAACTATATTCCTATGATATCATCCCTACAAAATATGCTTAAAAACTGGAACAAACTGCAGCTGTCTTGGTTTGGGAGAGTACAGGCTACTAAGATGATGTTTATCCCCAAATTATTATATCTATTACAAGTTTTGCCAATACATATACCTACGACTTACTTCTCTAATATTAAATGTATGATTACAAGATTTATATGGGGAGGTACTAACCCAAGACTTAGATACAATATACTAACCCTACTGAAAGACAAAGGGGGAATCGCTCTCCCCAATGTACACAAGTACTATATCTCTACATACCTGGTACGTATACTAGACTGGAAAACAAAGAAAGGGATAAAAGATTGGTGCAACTTAGAACAAGGGTGTGTGCCTATTCCCATAGAAAACCTATGGAAAACAAAAGATAAACTACTACAAGAAACAGACAACCATCCTTTGATTGAGGCAACATTAAAGGTGTGGCATAAAAATAAAGAAATCTATAACTTAACGACTTACCCCCATGTATTACAGCCCCTGATGTACAATGCAGACTTCAAACCAAGCATGGAACCAGGATAGTTCTCCAGATGGAGTAACTGGGGAGAGAGGAACACTAGAATCAGCGATTTTATAAAAGACAATAAGGTAATCTCTTTAGCAGAAATACAAAAAATATGGGGCCCTCACCCCAGAGATGTCTGGAATTACAATCAGTTACATACATTCATACACACAAACAAAAACAGCCAATGGAATAGAGCACTAACTCCTTGGGAAAAAATCTTAGACTCTACTACTACAAATACCGGATTAGACAAACCACTATCCAGGGCTTATAAAACCCTAACAGATACCCCGGAAACAAACCAAATACCCCACTGTCTAGCATGGGAAAAAGAATTGAACGTTGAAATTTCACCAAACTTATGGGGCAAGATCTTTAAAACAACATACAAAGCATCGAGAGCCATGAGAACCAATGAAGCAATATACAAATTAGTAACGAGATGGCACCACACACCAGCTAAATTACATAGAATATACCCCAATAGTTCCCCACTGTGTTGGAGGTGTAACAAATCAGAAGGCACGCACACCCATATCTGGCTCACGTGCCCAGAAGTGAAAAATTTTTGGAAGGAAATACTAGATATAATACACAAGGTAACACAGCAACTTATTACAATAGAAAGCACACCTACCATACTACTATACGTCATACCTGAAAAAGATGACACATTATCAGACCCACTCACCTTACATCTCCTACAGGCAGCAAAATTGCTGATTCCTCAGAAATGGAAGTCTTCCTCCTCCCCAACAGTCAAGGAATGGCTAATAAAAATAGAAGAAATTAGGAAAATGGAAGAGCCATCCCTACTAATACATAATAATAGCCACACCTACCTTCCCTCTTCCTTTCTGTATCCCCCCCTAAGTTTGAAATGCAAAAATAAAGAATATATAAAAAAAAAAAATGTTCAGTCAGGGAGGCTGCCCCACCCCTTTAGGGAGTGGCTTCTCTGAGAGCTCCAGGTAAGGGCTTTATGAAATGTTACTTTATACAAACAATTGCAGTGTTCTGTATAGAAACAAAGCAGTTTTATACACACACTTATATATACACTTGGGACAAACAGAGCTCTCACTTATATATACACTTGGGGCAAACAGAGCTCTATAGGCAGTTGTTTCAGCCCCATATAAAACTCCCAGCACAGCCGGGGCACAGGCTTCTAACTAATTGGCCTCAGTTTGTTACCCAAAGCTAATACTGTCGCAGTTTCCACTTTTAACACATATATACTGCATATATATATATATATATATATATATACACACACACACACAGACCATACACCATGCCTAGTTTCTCTAGGGAATAGTTTGCGGCTTATGTAAAGCACAGGGTGCTCTCCTCCATCCATTTCTTGGCTCAGTACAGCACCCAAACCATTCTCAGATGCATCAGTTTGTACTATGAACCTTTGCTCAAACTTCAGACTCTTGAGAACTGGTTCAGTACGGAGCATGTTTTTAAGCTCTTGAAAAGCTTTTTCACATTGTGGACTCCATATAACCTGGTCTTTGCAATTCTTTTTAGTAAGATCGATTAAAGGAGCAGCAATTTCAGAGAAATTTGGCAGGAACCTCCGATAATAGCCAACCAAACCTTGGAAAGAACGTACCTCTTTCTTTGTTTTTGGTGGAAGAATTTCAGCAGTGGCTCTAATTTTGGTTGTGTCAGGCTTTACCTCTCCATATCCTAGAATATAACCCAAATATCTAGTTTCTTTTGTGGGTTGATTGTAAGACCAGCAGACTTTATGAGCGACAGTACGGTATCTAGATGCTGAAGGTGACTTTGCCAATCTGAGCTGAATATCACCACATCATCTAAGTAGGCTGCACATAAGACACTGAAATGTTGCAGGTGCCCCATGGAGACCAAATGGCATGGTTACAATGTGGAAGAGCCCCTGGCTTGTGGCAAAAGCTGTTTTCTCTCTTGACTCTGAATCTAAGGGTATTTTCCAGTAACCTTTTGATAGGTCAATGGTAGAGATAAATTCAGCTCCACCCAGCTGGTCAATTAACTTATCAATGCGTGGCATTGGGTATGAGTCAAATTTAGATATAAGATTTATTTTCCTAAAATCAACACAAAAATGAATAGAACCATCTTTTTTCGGAACCAGCACCACTGGTGAAACACCAGTTACTTACAGAAGGTTCAATTACACCAAGTTCTAACATCTGCACCACTTCCTGTTTAAGAATTTGTTTGTATTTTTCAGGGGTCCTATAGGGTTGCTGACGAATAGGTTTGGCATCACCCGTATCAATAACATGCTCAATAAGATTAGTTCTTCCGGGTGTTGTAACAAAAATATCACTGTATTTGTCAAGTAACATGCACAATTCTTTCTGTTCATCTAGATTTAGCTCAGAAGATTAATTAATCCTACAGGCTTCAGATCTCTCTTTGTTCAGTCTCTGACATGCTTCCTCAGCCATATCAGGTGAACATTCCTGCAATACCATCAAGGAAATATTTTCTTTCCTCTCCTTCCACTTTCTAAGGAGATTTACATGATAGATCTTTTTGTTCCTTCTACCTGGAATCTATATTTCATAATCTACTGGACCAACTTGTCTTAAGATCTGAAAGGGACCCTGCCATTAGCCATTAGTTTGTTCTGCTGACTGGGAAGTAAAAGTAGGACTTTATCTCCTGGTTTAAATGTTTGTTCCCTTGAACGTTTGTTATACCAGGTACTTTGATTAACCTGAGCATCAGCTACATTCTGCTGTGCCATCTCTGACATTTTGGACAATTTCTGTCTCATACAATCAATGTAATCAATGACACTCTGAGGACTGTGCTCATCATTTACTCAGTTTTCACGAATTACATCAAGGATACCCCTAGGTTGCCTTCCATAAAGTAATTCAAAAGGGGAATAACCCGTAGAGTCTTGGGGGACCTCTCTATATGCAAAAAGAAGGTAGGGTAACCACCTATCCCAATGTTTAGGTTCATCCTCCACAAATTTTTCAAGCATACGCTTTAAAGTCTGGTTCATCCTCTCTACTAAACCATCAGTTTGGGGATGATAAGGAGCAGTTAGTGCTTTTACTCCAAGTAGTACATAAAGCTCCTTCAAAAGACTTGAAGTAAAATTTGCTCCCTGGTCAGTTAGATTTCCTTGGGAGTACCATGAGAGCTAAATGTTTAATCAGAGTATCTGCCACAGTTTTGGCTGTAATGTTTCTTAGGGGTATGGCCTCAGGGTATCTTGTTGCCTAATCACAAACAAGTATATACTGATTACCCTTACTACTCTATTCTATAGGACCTACTATATCCATTGCTACCCTGCCAAATGCTTTGCCCCCAGCCGGGATTGGGATCAGGGGAGCTTTGTCACTTTGCTTAACAGGTGCAGTTTTCTGATATACAGGACAAGAACTGCAGTATTCAGTGACTTGCTGATAAATACCTGGCCAAAAAAATCTGTATAAAATTCTATTCAGGGTTTTCTCTCTGCCCATATGGCCAGACCATGGTGTTTCATCTGCTAAATGAATTATTTCCTCTCTAAACATTTTTGGAACCATCACTTGCTCTTGTGTTACTCCCAAGGAAATCTTAACTGACCAGGGAACAATGTTTACTTCAAGTCTTTTGAAAGAGCTGTATGTACTACTTGGAGCAAAAGCACTAAGAACTGCACCATAATGTCACTGGGCGGATGCAGGTTCAGTAGCCAGACAGATCTTCAGTGGAAATATTGTGCTTTATTTCTATCAAATGCAGAAAAAACAGTATTTGCAAAGGTGCAATACACACTTTTACCAGCAGGGGGTAACAGTAACCCTACACTCACTCCTGGGGCTCTAGAACTGCCTCTTACAAAGGCTTAACACAGACTCCCAATAGAAACCAGTCTGCAGCTTTTATAGCCCCAAACTGCTCTATGCTGCCCCCGGTGGTCAGTATCTACTCTATAAATATTCATTCAGAGCGGCTGCCCCGCCCCTTTAGGGAGTGGCTTCTCTGAGAGCTCCAGGTAAGGGCTTTATGGAACTTTATACAAACAATTGCAGTGTTCTGTATATAAATATATATGTTAATATAATTTTTTACACTGTTTAAAGGGCAAGTTAATGCCATTTTTTTACATTATTTAAAGGGCAAGTTAATACCATTTTTACACTGTTTAAAGGGCAAGTCAATTCCATTTTTTACACTGTTTAAAGGGCAAGTTAATGCAATTTTTTACACTGTTTAAAGGGCAAGTTAATGCAATTTTTTACACTGTTTAAAGGGCAAGTTAATGCCATTTTTTTACATTATTTAAAGGGCAAGTTAATGCCATTTTTACACTGTTTAAAGGGCAAGTTAATACCATTTTTTTACATTATTTAAAGGGCAAGTTAATACCATTTTTACACTGTTTAAAGGGCAAGTCAATTCCATTTTTTACACTGTTTAAAGGCCAAGTTAATACCATTTGCTGTACACTGTTTAAAGGGCAAGTTAATGCCATTTTTGTACACTGTTTAAAGGGCAAGTTAAAGCCATTTTTGTACACTGTTTAAAGGGCAAGTTAATGCCATTTTTACACTGTTTAAAGGGCAAGTTAATGCAATTTTTTACACTGTTTAAAGGGCAAGTTAATGCCATTTTCTACACTGTTTAAAGGGCAAGTTAATGCCATTTTTACACTGTTTAAAGGGCAAGTTAATGCCATTTTCTACACTGTTTAAAGGGCAAGTTAATGCCATTTTCTACACTGTTTAAAGGGCAAGTTAATGCCATTTTTAAACTGTTTAAAGGGCAAGTCAATTCCATTTTTACACTGTTTAAAGGGCAAGTCAATTCCATTTTTTACACTGTTTAAAGGGCAAGTTAATGCAATTTTTTACACTGTTTAAAGGGCAAGTTGATGCAATTTTTTACACTGTTTAAAGGGCAAGTTAATGCCATTTTCTACACTGTTTAAAGGGCAAGTTAATACCATTTTTTACACTGTTTAAAGGGCAAGTTGATGCAATTTTTTACACTGTTTAAAGGGCAAGTTAATGCCATTTTTTACACTGTTTAAAGGGCAAGTTAATACCATTTTTTACACTGTTTAAAGGGCAAGTTGATGCAATTTTTTACACTGTTTAAAGGGCAAGTTAATGCCATTTTTTACACTGTTTAAAGGGCAAGTTAATGCCATTTTTGTACACTGTTCAAAGGGCAAGTTAATGCCATTTTTGTACACTGTTCAAAGGGCAAGTTAATGCCATTTTTGTACACTGTTTAAAGGGCAAGTTAATACCATTTTCTACACTGTTTAAAGGGCAAGTTAATGCCATTTTCTACACTGTTTAAAGGGCAAGTTAATACCATTTTTTACACTGTTTAAAGGGCAAGTTGATGCAATTTTTTACACTGTTTAAAGGGCAAGTTAATGCCATTTTTTACACTGTTTAAAGGGCAAGTTAATACCATTTTTGTACACTGTTTAAAGGGCAAGTTAATACCATTTTTTACACTGTTTAAAGGGCAAGTTAATGCCATTTTTGTACACTGTTTAAAGGGCAAGTTAATGCAATTATTTACACTGTATAAAGGGCAAGTTAATACCATTTTCTACACTGTTTAAAGGGCAAGTTAATGCCATTTTTGTACACTGTTCAAAGGGCAAGTTAATGCCATTTTCTACACTGTTTAAAGGGCAAGTTAATGCCATTTTTGTACACTGTTCAAAGGGCAAGTTAATGCCATTTTTGTACACTGTTTAAAGGGCAAGTTAATACCATTTTCTACACTGTTTAAAGGGCAAGTTAATACCATTTTCTACACTGTTTAAAGGGCAAGTAAATACCATTTTTTACACTGTTTAAAGGGCAAGTTAATGCCATTTTTACACTGTTTAAAGGGCAAGTTAATACCATTTTTGTACACTGTTCAAAGGGCAAGTTAATGCCATTTTTGTACACTGTTCAAAGGGCAAGTTAATGCCATTTTTTACACTGTTTAAAGGGCAAGTTAATGCCATTTTTACACTGTTTAAAGGGCAAGTTAATACCATTTTTGTACACTGTTCAAAGGGCAAGTTAATGCCATTTTTGTACACTGTTTAAAGGGCAAGTTAATACCATTTTCTACACTGTTTAAAGGGCAAGTTAATGCCATTTTTGTACACTGTTTAAAGGGCAAGTTAATGCCATTTTTGTACACTGTTTAAAGGGCAAGTTAATGCAATTATTTACACTGTATAAAGGGCAAGTTAATACCATTTTCTACACTGTTTAAAGGGCAAGTTAATGCCATTTTTGTACACTGTTCAAAGGGCAAGTTAATGCCATTTTCTACACTGTTTAAAGGGCAAGTTAATGCCATTTTTGTACACTGTTCAAAGGGCAAGTTAATGCCATTTTTGTACACTGTTTAAAGGGCAAGTTAATACCATTTTCTACACTGTTTAAAGGGCAAGTTAATGCCATTTTTGTACACTGTTCAAAGGGCAAGTTAATGCCATTTTTGTACACTGTTCAAAGGGCAAGTTAATGCCATTTTTGTACACTGTTTAAAGGGCAAGTTAATACCATTTTCTACACTGTTTAAAGGGCAAGTTAATGCCATTTTTGTACACTGTTTAAAGGGCAAGTTAATACCATTTTTGTACACTGTTTAAAGGGCAAGTTAATACCATTTTTTACACTGTTTAAAGGGCAAGTTAATGCCATTTTTTACACTGTTTAAAGGGCAAGTTAATGCCATTTTTACACTGTTTAAAGGGCAAGTTAATACCATTTTTTACACTGTTTAAAGGGCAAGTTAATGCCATTTTTACACTGTTTAAAGGGCAAGTTAATACCATTTTTGTACACTGTTTAAAGGGCAAGTTAATACCATTTTCTACACTGTTTAAAGGGCAAGTTAATGCCATTTTTGTACACTGTTCAAAGGGCAAGTTAATGCCATTTTTGTACACTGTTTAAAGGGCAAGTTAATACCATTTTCTACACTGTTTAAAGGGCAAGTTAATGCCATTTTTGTACACTGTTCAAAGGGCAAGTTAATGCCATTTTTGTACACTGTTCAAAGGGCAAGTTAATGCCATTTTTGTACACTGTTTAAAGGGCAAGTTAATACCATTTTCTACACTGTTTAAAGGGCAAGTTAATGCCATTTTTGTACACTGTTTAAAGGGCAAGTTAATACCATTTTTTACACTGTTTAAAGGGCAAGTTAATACCATTTTTTACACTGTTTAAAGGGCAAGTTAATGCCATTTTTGTACACTGTTTAAAGGGCAAGTTAATACCATTTTTGTACACTGTTTAAAGGGCAAGTTAATGCAATTTTTGTACACTGTTTAAAGGGCAAGTTAATGCCATTTTCTACACTGTTTAAAGGGCAAGTTAATGCCATTTTTGTACACTGTTCAAAGGGCAAGTTAATGCCATTTTTATACACTGTTTAAAGGGCAAGTTAATGCCATTTTTGTACACTGTTTAAAGGGCAAGTTAATACCATTTTTGTACACTGTTTAAAGGGCAAGTTAATACCATTTTTTACACTGTTTAAAGGGCAAGTTAATGCCATTTTAAGGTACATTTGCAATAAGATAAGAATCAAAGACACAAGTGGATGGATGTCCCTGCCTTGTAGAGGTTTCAAAATACATTTTTTACAGTATTTTCTTGATAATGTCTCGTGAGGAATCACAGATTCCGACTGCTTCAACTTCTCATGCTGAAAAGGTATTTTATTTGTTTAAACACCAGTACATACATTCTTCCAGCCTGTAAGCTCAGGCATTATGTTAACATTAAAACTTGCGTATTTTGTGCACCTCTAATCTCCCACATTTTACTTAGCTGTAATATCTTATTTTACTTACATTTGTTTTAATTCTCTATTATTCAATTTTATAGTATGAAGACTTTGCTACAGAGAATGTGTATGTGCCCAGAGTTAAGAAAGACGCGATTGCTTTACTACTGATCCTACACATTCACGTAAAGTCCCTGAGTGAGAATCAAGAGGAATTGGAGGAGGACATTGAACAAGAAAGTGTAGACATCAGAGAGGAGGAAGATAGAAATGAGGACAGACTCGGCAACAACAAATGGTGTCTGTGTTCTAATTGTTCTCCGATGCCGACATTTATGGAATGTGTATGTTGCCATGAGGAGCCGCCATTAAAGCCCTGATCCCGGAACGTGCATCATGCATCGAGTGGGATTGATTCAAGACTGATATCCTTGACTTCAAAATAACTAATTGCAAAAAGACAAAGAAACCCAATCAGGCTGCATATATGAGGTCATTATTTATTAAGTTTTTTTTTAAATAAATGGAAACTCATTATCCAGAAAGTTCTGAATTACAGAAAGCCCGTCTCCCATAGACTCCATTTTGAACAAATAATTCAGAATTTTAAAACTGATTCCCTTTTCTCTGTAATAATAAAACAGTACCTGTACTTGATCCCAACTAAGATATAATTACCCCTTATTGGGGCAGAACAGCCCTATTGGGTTTATTTAATGGTTAAATGATTCCCTTTTCTCTGTAATAATAAAACAGTACCTGTACTTGATCCCAACTAAGATATAATTACCCCTTATTGGGGGCAGAACAGCCCTATTGGGTTTATTTCATGGTTAAATGATTCCCTTTTCTCTGTAATAATAAAACAGTACCTGTACTTGATCCCAACTAAGATATAATTACCCCTTATTGGGGGCAGAACAGCCCTATTGGGTTTATTTCATGGTTAAATGATTCCCTTTTCTCTGTAATAATAAAACAGTACCTGTACTTGATCCCAACTAAGATATAATTACCCCTTATTGGGGCAGAACAGCCCTATTGGGTTTATTTAATGGTTAAATGATTCCCTTTTCTCTGTAATAATAAAACAGTACCTGTACTTGATCCCAACTAAGATATAATTACCCCTTATTGGGGCAGAACAGCCCTATTGGGTTTATTTAATGGTTAAATGATTCCCTTTTCTCTGTAATAATAAAACAGTACCTGTACTTGATCCCAACTAAGATATAATTACCCCTTATTGGGGCAAAAGAATCCTGTTGGGTTTAATTAATGTCTTGTTGATTTTTTAGTAGATTTAAGGTATGGAGATCCAAGTTATGGAAAGACCCTTTATCTGGAATACCCTTGGTCTCAAGCATTCTGGATAACGGGTCCTATACCTGTACCGGCTTGTGCGGTCACGGCAATCAGAGCAGCTTTCCCAGACCCAAAAGGGAAATATGTGGGATTTCTACAAGCCTGGGATTTTCCAGCGGAGGACATGATCCTTTACTACATAGTAACATAGTAAGTTGGGTTGAAAAAAGACATACGTCCATCAAGTTCAACCATAATGCCTATATATAACCTGCCTAACTACTAGTTGATCCAGAGGAAGGCAAAAAACCCCATCTGAAGCCTCTCTAATTTGCTGCAGAGGGGAAAAAATTCCTTCCTGACTCCAAGATGGCAATCGGACCAGTCCCTGGATCAACTTGTACTAAGAGCTATCCCCCCCTACCCCTGTATTCCCTCACTTGTACTGAGAGCTATCTCCCCTACCCCTGTATTCCCTCACTTGTACTGAGAGCTATCCCCCCTACCCCTGTATTCCCTCACTTGTACTGAGAGCTATCTCCCCTACCCCTGTATTCCCTCACTTGTACTGAGAGCTATCTCCCATACCCCTGTATTCCCTCACTTGTACTGAGAGCTATCTCCCCTACCCCTGTATTCCCTCACTTGTACTGAGAGCTATCCCCCTACCCCTGTATTCCCTCACTTGTACTGAGAGCTATCCCCCCTACCCCTGTATTCCCTCACTTGTACTGAGAGCTATCCCCCCTACCCCTGTATTCCCTCACTTGTACTGAGAGCTATCTCCCCTACCCCTGTATTCCCTCACTTGTACTGAGAGCTATCCCCCCTACCCCTGTATTCCCTCACTTGTACTGAGAGCTATCCCCCCTACCCCTGTATTCCCTCACTTGTACTGAGAGCTATCTCCCCTACCCCTGTATTCCCTCACTTGTACTGAGAGCTATCTCCCCTACCCCTGTATTCCCTCACTTGTACTGAGAGCTATCTCCCCTACCCCTGTATTCCCTCACTTGTACTGAGAGCTATCCCCCCTACCCCTGTATTCCCTCACTTGTACTGAGAGCTATCCCCCCTACCCCTGTATTCCCTCACTTGTACTGAGAGCTATCCCCCCTACCCCTGTATTCCCTCACTTGTACTGAGAGCTATCTCCCCTACCCCTGTATTCCCTCACTTGTACTGAGAGCTATCCCCCCTACCCCTGTATTCCCTCACTTGTACTGAGAGCTATCTCCCCTACCCCTGTATTCCCTCACTTGTACTGAGAGCTATCCCCCCTACCCCTGTATTCCCTCACTTGTACTGAGAGCTATCCCCCCTACCCCTGTATTCCCTCACTTGTACTGAGAGCTATCCCCCCTACCCCTGTATTCCCTCACTTGTACTGAGAGCTATCTCCCCTACCCCTGTATTCCCTCACTTGTACTGAGAGCTATCTCCCCTACCCCTGTATTCCCTCACTTGTACTGAGAGCTATCCCCCATACCCCTGTATTCCCTCACTTGTACTGAGAGCTATCCCCCCTACCCCTGTATTCCCTCACTTGTACTGAGAGCTATCCCCCTACCCCTGTATTCCCTCACTTGTACTGAGAGCTATCTCCCCTACCCCTGTATTCCCTCACTTGTACTGAGAGCTATCCCCCCTACCCCTGTATTCCCTCACTTGTACTGAGAGCTATCTCCCCTACCCCTGTATTCCCTCACTTGTACTGAGAGCTATCCCCCCTACCCCTGTATTCCCTCACTTGTACTGAGAGCTATCTCCCCTACCCCTGTATTCCCTCACTTGTACTGAGAGCTATCCCCCTACCCCTGTATTCCCTCACTTGTACTGAGAGCTATCCCCCCTACCCCTGTATTCCCTCACTTGTACTGAGAGCTATCCCCCCTACCCCTGTATTCCCTCACTTGTACTGAGAACTATCTCCCCTACCCCTGTATTCCCTCACTTGTACTGAGAGCTATCTCCCCTACCCCTGTATTCCCTCACTTGTACTGAGAGCTATCTCCCCTACCCCTGTATTCCCTCACTTGTACTGAGAGCTATCCCCCCTACCCCTGTATTCCCTCACTTGTACTGAGAGCTATCTCCCCTACCCCTGTATTCCCTCACTTGTACTGAGAGCTATCCCCCCTACCCCTGTATTCCCTCACTTGTACTGAGAGCTATCCCCCTACCCCTGTATTCCCTCACTTGTACTGAGAGCTATCCCCCTACCCCTGTATTCCCTCACTTGTACTGAGAGCTATCCCCCCTACCCCTGTATTCCCTCACTTGTACTGAGAGCTATCCCCCCTACCCCTGTATTCCCTCACTTGTACTGAGAACTATCTCCCCTACCCCTGTATTCCCTCACTTGTACTGAGAGCTATCTCCCCTACCCCTGTATTCCCTCACTTGTACTGAGAGCTATCTCCCCTACCCCTGTATTCCCTCACTTGTACTGAGAGCTATCCCCCCTACCCCTGTATTCCCTCACTTGTACTGAGAGCTATCTCCCCTACCCCTGTATTCCCTCACTTGTACTGAGAGCTATCCCCCTACCCCTGTATTCCCTCACTTGTACTGAGAGCTATCCCCCCTACCCCTGTATTCCCTCACTTGTACTGAGAGCTATCTCCCCTACCCCTGTATTCCCTCACTTGTACTGAGAGCTATCTCCCCTACCCCTGTATTCCCTCACTTGTACTGAGAGCTATCTCCCCTACCCCTGTATTCCCTCACTTGTACTGAGAGCGATCCCCCCTACCCCTGTATTCCCTCACTTGTACTGAGAGCTATCCCCCCTACCCCTGTATTCTGTCACTTGTACTGAGAGCTATCCCCCCTACCCCTGTATTCCCTCACTTGTACTGAGAGCTATCCCCCTACCCCTGTATTCCCTCACTTGTACTGAGAGCTATCTCCCCTACCCCTGTATTCCCTCACTTGTACTGAGAGCTATCCCCCTACCCCTGTATTCCCTCACTTGTACTGAGAGCTATCCCCCCTACCCCTGTATTCCCTCACTTGTACTGAGAGCTATCCCCCTACCCCTGTATTCCCTCACTTGTACTGAGAGCTATCCCCCCTACCCCTGTATTCCCTCACTTGTACTGAGAGCTATCTCCCATAACCCTGTATTCCCTCACTTGCTAAGAATCCATCCAGCCCCTATATAAAGTTATATAATGTATCAGCCAGCACGACTGATTCGGGGAGGGAATTCCAGAACCTCACAGCTCTCACTGTAAAAAATCCTTTCCGAATGTTTAAATGGAACCTCCCTTCTTCTAATCGGAGTGGGTGCCCTCGTGTCCGTTGGAAGGACCTACTGGTAAATAAAACATTAGAGAGGTTATTATATGATCCCTTTATATATTTATACATAGTTATCATGTCACCTCTTAAGCGCCTCTTCTCCAGTGTAAACAGACCCAACTGGGCCAGTCTTTCCCCATAACTGAGACTTCCCATACCCTTTACCAGCTTAGTTGCCCTTCTCTGGACCCTCTCTAACTCAGTAATATCCCGTTTGAGCACTGGAGACCAAAACTGAACAGCATATTCTAGATGGGGCCTTACCCGCGCTCTGTAAAGGGGAAGAATAACCCCCTCCTCCCGTGAATCTATACCCCTTTTAATACAGCTCAATACCCTGTTTGCCCTTGCAGCTGCTGCCTGGCATTGCTTGCTACAGCCAAGTTTATTATCTACAAGGACTCCAAGCTCCTTCTCCATTATGGATTTGCCTAGTGCAGTCCCATTAAGGGTATACGGGGCTTGCATATTTTTACATCCCAGGTGCATGACCTTACATTTATCCACATTAAATCTCATCTGCCACTTAGCTGCCCAGATTGCCAGTTGGCCAAGATCCTGCT
Organism: Xenopus tropicalis; assembly: GCF_000004195.4. Lineage (NCBI taxonomy): Eukaryota > Metazoa > Chordata > Amphibia > Anura > Pipidae > Xenopus > Xenopus tropicalis. Next base: position 1,099,985 of record NC_030685.2, read on the forward strand.
GCAGGGATGTCACATCCTGGATAGAATTGACTGGTCTGCAGAGTTTTGTGTCATCTGCAAACACTGATACATTACCCATAATACCCTCCCCTAAGTCATTTATGAACAAATTAAACAAAAGTGGACCCAGTACAGAACCCTGAGGGACCCCACTGAGGACCTTACTCCAAGTAGAGAATGTGCCATTAACAACCACCCTCTGTACCCGATCCTGTAGCCAGTTTTCTATCCATGTGCAAACGGCTTCACTAAGACCAATAGACCTTAGCTTAGAAAGCAGTCGTTTGTGGGGAACGGTATCAAATGCTTTGGCAAAATCCAAATAGATTATATCTACTGCCCCCCCCACTGTCCCACTACTGCCCCCCCACTGTCCCACTACTGCCCCCCCACTGTCCCACTACTGCCCCCCCACTGTCCAGCTTCTTACTTATCACATCATAAAAAGCAATTAAATTGGTCTGACATGACCTGTCCTTCATAAAGCCATGCTGATTCCTACCCATAATGCCATTCTCCACTACATAATTTTGTATGTGATCCCTTAACAAGCCTTCAAATAACTTGCCCACCACGGATGTCAGACTTACAGGCCTATAATTGCCAGGCTGAGATCTTACTCCCTGTATAAATATGGGAATGACATTCACCTTCTTCCAATCCCTAGGTACCATACCTGATGAGAGCGAGTCTGAGAATATCAGAAACAAGGGCCACTGCAATTCTGCCCCTAGCTCTCTCAGTACCCGAGGGTGTATTCCATCTGGCCCCGGGGCCTTGTTTATCGTGTGTAACCCTTTAAGCACCATATCCTGTGCCAACCACTGTGTAGTTGGAGCTGAGGCAACAGTGCAGCTATTGGGTGGGACTTGGCCCACTGGCTCCCCCTACTGTATACACAGAAGAAAAGAACTGGTTAAGCACATCTGCCTTTTCTGTACCCGCTGTAACCATATTGTTATTATAACTCAATGGGGCCACACCCTCAACCTGCATCTTTTTACTATTGATATACTTAAAAAACTTTTTGGGGTTAGTCTTGGCCTCGGCCGCGATGCGCTCCTCATTTTCTATCTTTGCCTTCCGGATTGCTGTTTTACACACTTGTTATAGTGTTTATATTCATTAAACGCAGCTACTGTCCCCTCTGACTTATATTTCTTAAAAGCTTTCCTTTTTCTCCCTATTAACTTCTTTACCTCAGAGTTAAGCCACATGGGGGGATTCTTACACTTCTAATTTTTCTTATTAATGGAATGAATTGAGAACAGTAATGATTTAATATCATTTTAAATAACAACCATTTCTGCTCTGTGTTTTTATCAGAAAACATAATGCCCCAATGTATGCCCTGAAGCGCTGCCCTTAAGGAGCTAAAATTTGCCTTCCTAAAATTCATTGTCTTTGTTGCCCCCGTGTAAATTTGTTTCCTGCACCAAACATCAAATGAAATAACATTATGGTCACTATTACCCAGGGGTTCAACCACTTGCACATTTGCTATACGTTCTGGGCCATTAGAGATCACTAGATCTAGTATAGCATGGTTCCTGGTTGGCTCCTCAACAACCTGTGACATAAAGTTGTCGTGCAGCAAGTTTATAAACTTGTTCCCATTTACTGTCCTGGCAGTACTATTGCCCCAGTCAATATCAGGGTAATTAAAATCCCCCATTATTATCACTTGCCCTAAATTAGCAGCCTTTTCTATTTGCAACAGGAGCTGGGCCTCCTCCTCTTCGCTTACATTAGGGGGTCTATAGCATACCCCTACAATTAGCTTGGTAGATTCCTTACTATCTGTGAGAAGCCCAACCCATAAGGATTCAGCTCCCTCTGTTAACCCCATCACTTCCTCCTTAATATTTGCTTTTAATTCCTGCTTAATGAACAGACACACTCCTCCTCCTTTTCTATTGCCCCTGTCCCTCCGAAACAATGTATACCCCCCAATATTAACTGCCCAGTCATGAGACTCATTCAACCAAGTTTCAGCAACTCCAATCCCATCATATTTCTGCTCCAACGCCAGTACCTCCAGCTCTCCCATTTTACCAGTCAGACTCCTTGCATTGGTAAACATACATTTAATACTGGTTCCGGCGTGAGAATGACGTGTAAACAACTTATGGGCCTCCCTGCCATTATCAGTATCCCGAAGCAAGTCTCCTCCCCCATTTTCCCTTACTATGCCCACTACCCCATCTATCCTGTCTCCCACAGAATTTCCCTCTGCCCCCTCCCCCCCCCCACTCCTAGTTTAAAATCTCCTCCAACCCTCTAGCCATCTTTTCCCCCAAAGCAGCTGCCCCATCATCATTGAGGTGCAGCCCATCCCTGGCAAAGTAAGTACTAGTAAAATAATTTTTCTGTAAATGTTTAAAGTTATTTATTATTTTACAATTTTTTTTACTGGTTTACATTTAATATGTTATATTTATTTAAGTAAATTAAAACAAAGATTTTATTGTTATTGAAAATATTTTATTTCAACAATAAAAAAATTGTGTTAAAAAAAATTGTTTATTTTTTATATTGTGATTCTTGTATAATAAACTTTTCTATACATGACAAAACAATTTTTGAAAGAAATATGGTCACTAACAAAAATAATAAAGTTACAAAGTATTTTTAAGTTTGATTTTTTAAGTAACATTCATTAGATAACAAAATGAACATACTATACAATAACAATACAATAACATTATACATAGTAACATTTGATGGGCTTTATACCATCTCGCTGTGTATTACACAAACATTTTGGCACATTAGTGAGTGTATATAATCATCTTCCAAACCTGGGGAAGGGCTGAGCTACAACAACAGGTTTCTCAGGGCTGTTTTTGGATATTTCCCGCTAATCCCTCGCTATGAGATTCCCAACGGGGAACAATCTCCCCTTTCAATATTTTTCCTGCATCAGAAATAATGTTAAACAGATGAAAATCACTCACTTCTTCAAAAATAGGTTTTTCTTTCCATTCTTTGTTCTGTTTAGGAAAGATGATTTGAAATCTTTTCTCTCCAACAGGAACTTCGGATTTTTTGCTACAACGAGCGCTAGCCTGCGGCCGAGTCACATTTTTGTTAGGTGATAGCGCTGCCGGCATTGCCTAGCGTACATGGAATCTAATTCTCTTTGGCCGGTATGGCAGAATTTCTCACTTTTGCTAATGTCTTTAATCAGTAGTTTGTTAGTTGTGTAGCCCACTTTAATGACAGTGCTGCTACTGCTGATGCTGTTGGCGCTATAGGAGCCCTGAGCCCCCACTTACTATGGGGAACAGGTACTATATTTCTTAATGGCGTGCCTCCACCCAGGGTAGGTATAGGTAGAACTATAACTCCCCTCCCTGGGAAACTTGATACTGTACTGTAATCTTTGATCAGGGACTCCCTGCAGAACCTACAGAACATTGTACCTACAGAACATTGGAGCCATCCCCTTTTATATCCTAACATACCACCCAGTGGTTGCTGCTGAATAACAGGGAAACTCCCTTTTCATACATAAACAACTAGGACCACCTTTAGGTGTCCATAACCCATAAGGCCACCCTCTGGTACCTGTCTAAAGAGGAACCCAACCTAAGGGGCCCGAATCTTGGGATCCCTACAGTTAGAATAGCCACTAAAGTGCTATAAGTTGGATGAGATGGAGTTATCCATTTTTTTCTTTTATTTCAGCAGCTGTAATTTTTTTGTGTTGGCATTTTATATGTTTTTACATTTTGAAATGTGTGTTTGATGGTGATATGATAGAGCAGTGATTGCCATTTATCTAAAAGATTTTCTACATTCTGGTCACATGTTTGGGCACCACAAGTGGTTGGTGATTGGCCCTATCCAGTGGGCTATATCCTTGCATTTCTTTCTTTACTTGCAGCTGTAAGCTTCTTTACCTGACTTTTACAAATGTGAATTGGTGGTTGATGGTGTCAGATTGCGTTTCGAATACTACTATGTCTATCAGTTGCCAACACTTTAGTGTCTACTCCTTTTTCTTCCAAATTAGAGATATTTCAAAAGCAATTTTTTCCCATTTGCCCTGCAGTTTTTCCAGGACTTGCTCTATAGTGAAATCCACGATATTTTTCATCATGATGTCCATCATGGTATACGTACAATATTTTTCACTATGGCCTGGACTATCAAATTGGCCGTCACCAGCCAAAACAACAGCTTTATCTGCAAGATCCTGTTCCACTATTTTTAGTTCCTTGATCCATGCCAAATCAATTGCGGGGAATAAATATCGTTTCCGATAGGTGTAATGTGTGGTATGAGAAAAGAATGGGATAGACAATAGCTGAAACATTTCTTTAACTTTTGTATTGGCTGAGAGTTCCATATCAAAGAGCAATGTCCAGAAAGACATGTTAACTTGACTTCTACCATAGTTCCATTAAATTTTTCTTCAATTTCAATTATTGGTGCATGGCATGGGGAGTTAGAACTATGTTGTCATTTTATTGGATACAAAAGTTGATCCAGTAGTTCTTCAAATACTATAAAACTTAGCTGAAGGATTTCCTCTTTTTTCCAGTAAATGTTGTATCATCTTCTCTAAAGCAAACACTTTCCTCTGGTTCATAAAGTGATGTGTCCCTTTCTTCTTCTATACTGGGCTCCATTGCCTGGATACTGCTTAGCTGACTGTCACTAAGTTCAAACAATTCATCTTCTCCCTCCAAATTAGATTTTTGTACTGTTTGTATGGTCTTACCTGGTAAATTGGGATTAGGTTTATCTATAACCGACATACATTTTCTCGGCGCGGAGACATGATCTTTTTGGATTCTCCAAGGTTCGGCTGCCACTGAATCATCTCCTGTCTGTAATCCTATATCGAGCTGTGAATTTGGATCATCAGAACCACTGGCTTGATGAATACCAAGCTGCATATCTGTGGATGTGGTACTTGCATCAACATAGATCTTTTTTTGGGTTCCAACAGTAACAAAATGTTTGAAAATGCGCACAATCGTGTTAGAGGTGGAAGGAATATCATCCTCTACTCTTCTTCTCTTGTGACTTTCAAAGGATGTAGATTCCATAGCTGTTACTGAAACTGGAGTGGGTTGAATATCAAAAATTGTGGGAACAGCATTCACTTTTACTATTCTTTTTGAACCTGATGAACGAATCTTCTGTGAAGTTTTTGCTGATTGATGAATTTCATTAGCTACTGACTCCAAATTCTCACCATACTGCGCAGTTTGTCTCAGCCAATTTGTTATTGTATTGAGGCCTAAAAAAAATAAAAAAAGAAATGTTTAGCTGTGTGTTTTGGGCCCCTGTACCAGCCCAACATCCCCAAAGCTCTATAGAAATAAAGCCCCATGCCCCTGAAGATGCCCACAGTAGCTCTCCATCTTTTGCCCAACTACTGCACATGCTCAGTCTGCTCTTGGCTGATGTCACTGAGCTTAGGGATCCACTCACAATATTCTTCTTTCCCCTGCCTGCTTGCTCTAGTCTCTGCCTGTTCCCTACATGCATACAGGCCAACCAATCACAGTCCTGTCTGGCTGCTCCCTAAATAACTGAAGTCCTGCTCTGGCACTTTGAGCTTGGGGCGAGACTTTAGCTGAATCCTTATTGTGGGACTTTTCTTTCCCCCTTGTAATGATCCCAAATACTGAGCTGTGTAACAAATATAAGTTACAAAGGTTGGAAACAGAGGCAGAAGCTGTGACAAAAGTTCCAGTCACTTTGCTGTTACAAACAGCCCCTCTGGGAATAAACTGCCCCATTGGGAAGGTTTCTCTGTATGTAACACAGTGACTGTATCTGCCCCTTACACTCCCCCCCAGGGCTAAGGTACAGAATATTACTAGCTTTAGCACTGGGGCTTTTATATACACCCACACACACAGCCCAATAACTTCTGTCAAAGTGTTTATGAAGCAGTTGCATGGGGGTGTGTGTGCATTACACACGGGGAGAGGCCAAACTGTGCCAGTAGGTGTATAGGCAGAACAACATGTACAGGGGAACCTCTGCACAAACACTATGTTCCTTCCCAGGATGCAAAGTGACTGACACTGAGCTCAGAGTTTGTGTCTCACTATTATAAACAGGCTGTGTATGGAACCCCCAGTCTGTATGGCACCCCCAGTCTGCTCAGCAAATTCTTTCTTTAAAAGTTTCTTTGGTTGAGTTCTCAGCCTGACATGAATGTCAATGGAAGTTATTTATGGAATGATAGTGTCCAGAAGCTTATTTTTGTTTAAAAAGTACACTAGTTTTCTTCTAGATTGAGGAAAGTATGTACATGATGTGCTATAATCTAATGTGTATAATAGGGCAGCACTAGTCTATATGTACCTGTACCCATGATGCACCTGTGTTCTCTGCTAATGGGATCGTTTGGCCAGTATCATTTATGGGAGTCCCCCCTAGTACTCTATAGAGGTTGAAGAAAAAAAAAAATTATAGATGCAAGAGCAGTGACCAATGAGAATGCTGATTCCCTGTGTCAGGCCCCTTGCTGGTACCTTACATATAGAGATAATGAGGCCATTTTCCCGTCATTATATGGCACAGGAATCAGACATGGGGATAAAGGGACAGACTTGTTCAGTGCTGGGAAACTGTGCTTATTGCTCCCAACTCCAATTGCAGGAACAGAGAACAGGGAGCCGGATTTACTCACATCAGCTGGGATTCTCATTGGGGGATTCTTTTGCATAGTGTGACATGCTGAATGCCTGTACATGCAATTTTGGGGGAATTAGCAATGGTAGGCAGGCAGGTAGGTAGGCAGGTAGGCAGGTAGGCAGGCAGGCAGGCAGAGGATCTGGAGCATAGAGACAGGGACACCAAGTCTTCAGGCAAAACTCAGGTTTATTTAGGGCCAGTTCGTCCCAACAGAAACATAAAGACATAAGTTCATAAACAGTTCAGTGTTATGATATGTCCCTTCTTCAGGGCTCTCACCTTCCAGGGTTGGTTCCACACTTTGGCACTCAGGCTTCACACTAAGCCTTACTGAGCCCTCTCAGCACTCATCCATTTGGTCAGAACTCCCTCTGCTCCCTGCAGTGGCAGGTGGCACCCCCAGCTCCTCTGGGAGTTCCTCACACAGGCAGCCCTCCTGCTCTGTGCCCTGCTCTGAGAGTGACCTTCACTCAGTCACGGTTCAATTCCAACTCCAACCCTCTGTGTAAATCATACAGCCCTTTTATTGGCTGCTCCCCTGCAGGCCAATCAGGCAGCTCCCTACAGCCGGCCAAATCAAAACTTAAAAGGGAGATTTACTCTAAAACAGCATTACCTGCTTTAAAACCAGGCATTTTACCTTGGGCCATTTGTACCCCACTATTAACACTGGTGGCAATACACCAAACAATGACCTTTTCCATTGCATCTCTCACATATCCCCCCCCCCTTTGTTTTGACCCAGGGGCGAAACACCTTGCAACCCCAATAGAAACTCTCTTTCTCTGAAAGGGATTTCTATCTCAAGTTTTCCCCCTAAAGTTCTATCATTGGGATTGAACACATGTGTTTCTATGGAAGAAGCCACACACACTTTCTTCTCCTGCCACTCCTCAAATGGGGAAAAAACAATGGCCAGACTTGTACCCATACTGTCAGACACACGTGCCTCCCCATTTTTGTCACAACCATGCACACTCTGCATTTTATACCCAATCTTGGTTTCAAAACCTACAGTGGGCTTTCCTTCAGCCTGCAACACTGGGTTTTCTTGCAAATGTTTGTCTTTGCCTTCAGGCTCTTGCTCCCCGGATGCCCCCCTGCCCTCTGGCAGCATTTGTCACTTGCACACTGTTTTGTGTCACACAGCTTGGCACACACTCAGTGTTCACATCAGGCACACATTTTGTATCACTTGGATTAACCCTCTCTGCCAGACTCACATTTTCTGTGTGAACATCTTCTTCCACAGCATTTGGCACAGACCCCATTACTTTGCCTTTAAGACATTCTGCAGTCACTTGATTCATCACAAGGAACTCACTGCAGACAGAATGTGGGGGCCCAGAACCTCACAGCACTGATTGGGGGAAGTTTCAAAGTAACTGCACTTTCCTCCCCAGTCACTCCATCTGGCTTACTCCCATGGGCAATGTGGCTGCCAGTTACCTCAGAACACTCAGTTCCATTTTCACTCAAAACCCGACACTCAGTCGGCTCAACCCACTCACTTGTATCAACTTGCTCCCCCAACTGCAGGTCATTTGTCTCTCTCAGCTGGGCCAACGCAGCCGCTGCCTTCACAAATGCACAATTGTCTGCAGTATGACCTAGGGCATAGCAATAGGTGCAATTTACCGGTTCCACTTTGCACACACTCTCAAACAAGTCATACATGGTGCAGGGCTTGCCTTTCACATCACCTTTAAGGCACTCCCTGTTTAAATCACAACCACACAACAGGGAGACAGTCTCACTTTGCATTAACCATTCAGGTAGCAAAGCACACTTTCCAGTTATGACATTTTTCTCTCCAACACATTGTGTTCCCTCTCACACAATTCAGCTTGCTGGAGACCAGTTCTGTGGCCGACACATCCTCACACACAGAATCAGGAGGTAGTTTTACCTTTTCCTCATTTACCTCCTCAGACACTCCGTCTGGCTTACCACCATTCACTGCCATGTTACCAATTTTTACTTCAATATCACCATCAGCTCTGTTCACACACACAGCTTGACCTTTAATAACCTCAGGAAGTTCCCCTGACTTCTCACTGAACTCACTTCCAAGTGCCTTATTGCCCCAGCCCTCCCTATAGGCTCCTAGTGACCCTTGCATTGCCCCATATACAGGGCAGGTAGCAGTAACATGCCCAGTAACATAACAGTGGGTGCATCTTTCCCTTTCAACTAGCTCAGCCAATCTAGCTATAGCAGTTGACAGAGATTGCTCATTAGTACACTCAGCCCTTTTAAGACCTTCAGGCAATGAGCTGCAGCCGGGCAACAAAGAGTTACTCTCAACACATGGCTTTAACCCCTTGTTCACTGAAGAACTCGAGCTCACTCTGCTCAGCAGTTCTACATGGAGACTCTCGCTTGCATCAGTTGCAACAAAGCTGCACAATCATTACCATTCACACTGGTAACATTTTGTTCTGTTTTAACAGACTCAGAGCAGTTTACACTCACTGCGTCAGTCACACCTGCTGGGGACACATTTACATTGGGGGGCACCCCTACTCCCTGTACCTCAGGCACAACATTGGTACATTTCTTACTTAAGAAATCCTCTTGCAGGTACTCCTTCTCTGCATTCAGCTGTTTCCTACTGTGAATTCCCTCATTCACACTCTCTAGGGGAACATTAATACCAGGGGTCACCCGTAAACTTTGTACCATGGGTGTTACCCCACACCCCCCAGTCACACTTTTCACATTTGGACATTTCGTAGCAAAATTACAATTAACATTTTGCATAGAACAAACAGTATTAACCCATTGGTTTGATTGCTCCTCAACCAAAACTTTGTCTTTTCCCCATAACTCCCAGAATAGGGGAAAGTCTGTTCCCAGAACCAACTCCTCATTCCGGTTACTGGAAACCACAAGGGAGTGACCAACTGTCCCGTGTGGGGTTTCAAAAGTCAGACAAACAGTTCTCTTCTCACAGGCCTCTTGCATCTCGGGGACCCCCTGCGGTGACAGATCATAAAGCAGCAGTTCCTGCCACACCACAGACACAGTGAAGTTGGCATCCAGTGTAACCCACAATGGAATCCCATTCACTTTAACTTCCACCAATTTTTCAACCGTCCCTTTAAGAGACACAGTGCACTCTGCCCATGCACTTAACTCTTGCTGTACCTCAGCTCCCAGGACCTTGCCTTTAATTAAAGAGTCCCAGTCTTTTACCCCACCAGCATACTGTTCCCTTTCCACCACCCCTTTAAGAACAGTCTTACCGTCCCTGTAGGGCACACACTCTGGAACTGCTGTGGGTAAACTCCGGCCAACCTTTCCAGACCAGACTGTGAAACCAGCACTGCCTCTCTCCTTGGCACACTGCACTTGTGCCAACTCCCTGGGCTCCAACCTTTGGGTTCCATCTACTTGGCCTTTTCCAAAACCTCTTTGGAACACTGTTCCTGGCTGCACCCAGATGAAGCGACCACCTTTGCCAATCGCGAAGTCTCCGTCACTTCCTTTGCCGTCTGTTGCAAGTCCACAAACCACTGTTGCAGAAACTTGGCATTAAACCGCTGCTGCCAGTCTCACAGCTCCTGTAGCACCCTGCTACACTCACTTTTTTGCTGTGGGTGTCTCAACACACTTCCCCACATACTTTTGCCTTCAGCAAACCAGTCACTCACTGGCACCATTTTGTCTCAGTCTCTTAGGGAAACGCTCAGTATCCCTTTACTTGTGTATGTCTCTTTAACAGATCCTTAGTGCCCGCATTCTCCACCATATGTGACATGCTGAATGCCTGTACATGCAATTTTGGGGGAATTAGCAATGGTAGGCAGGCAGGCAGGTAGGTAGGCAGGCAGGTAGGCAGGTAGGCAGGTAGGCAGGCAGGCAGAGGATCTGGAGCATAGAGACAGGGACACCAAGTCTTCAGGCAAAACTCAGGTTTATTTAGGGCCAGTTCTTCCCAACAGAAACATAAAGACATAAGTTCATAAACAGTTCAGGGTTATGATATGTCCCTCCTTCAGGGCTCTCACCTTCCAGGGTTGGTTCCACACTTTGGCACTCAGGCTTCACACTAAGCCTTACTGAGCCCTCTCAGCACTCATCCGTTTGGTCAGAACTCCCTCTGCTTCCTGCAGTGGCAGGTGGCACCCCCAGCTCCTCTGGGAGTTCCTCACACAGGCAGCCCTCCTGCTCTGTGCCCTGCTCTGAGAGTGACCTTCACTCAGTCACGGTTCAATTCCAACCCCACTCTGTGTGGATCACACAACCCTTTTATTGGCTGCTCACCTGCAGCCTAATCAGGCAGCTCCCTACAGCTGGCCAAATCAAACCTTAAAGGAGATTTACTCCAACACAGTATTACCTGCTGTAAAACCAGGTATTTTACCTTGGGCCATTTGTATCCCACTATTAACACTGGTGGAAATACACCAAACAATGACCTTTTCCATTGCATCTCTCACAATAGTAATGAGCTGAGGCTGGGGAAAGTGTTTATATACAATATTGCTTTATGGATACAACCCTGGCAGAGATGAGCAGCTGATACCTCTTTCCCACTCTTTGACCATGCATAATGGTGCTTTGCCCCCTTCTCACTACCACTTGATCTACTGATTTACTGGAATAGTTTGGAGGGAAAAAAATCAGAAGATTAAAGGGAAACAAACTGTCACATATTAAACCTAAAGTCCCATATTATAGAGACATGGGGATTGTCAGGAAATGGCGGAGCCCTACAGATCCAACAGATGTATGGAAGGTTTATTCTACTGCCCTTGAATTCAATAAACAATAAAGTAAAGTGACATATCCTATTTACCCAATATAACTTCTCCCCTTTATTGTCTGATCCCATGGTTCTATTGCCCCTTCATTCCCAACCATTGTATAACCAGCACCCCACTATCTGCCCCCCATAACTACTGGTCTGCTTGCCCCACATTATTGTCACCACCCCAGATGATACTATTGCCCCCCAGAATTGTTGGATATAAGGAATCTGTCATTATCATGTTGGTTACTAAATAAAGGGATCACCCTTACCCCACTTCTGTTGTTTCATGTCAAAATATTTACCCTGTAATCCCCCCCCATTTCCCTAAGGTAAAAAAGTGGAATAAATACAATGTGACTGATTGTATCCCGTGTTTCACTGGTTGCTGTCAGGGGCACCCAAGTACCCAGGCACCCAGGCACCCACGCACCCATGCACCCACGCACCCACGCACCCATGTATCACGGTCAGAAAGAAAGTGAAAGCACATTCCCCTTATGGGTGTGTATGTTGTGTCTCAGTTCCCCGGGGCAGTAGACATGGGGTAAGTACAGGGCAGTTCTGCTCATATTAGTTCTGTTCATGTCAGGAATGCTACTGGCTCTTGTATAACAATGGGTCCAAAGGGCAAAGTCACTGGGAAGGTTTTTATAATTTCTATTTAAAGAACAATTATATGTTTTAAAAAACACAACTAAAAGGTTATGTATTATCTTTCAGGGACACTAAAACCTAAAAAAGACTATGGCTAGAAATGTTTATCTGTGTGTTTGAGCCCCTGTACCAGCCCAACATCCCCAAAGCTCTATAGAAATAAAGCCCCATGCCCCTGAAGATGCCCACAGTAGCTCTCCATCTTTTGCCCAACTACTGCACATGCTCAGTCTGCTCTTGGCTGATGTCACTGAGCTTAGGGAGCGACTCCCAATATTCTTCTTTCCCCTGCCTGCTTGCTCTAGTCTCTGCCTGTTCCCTACATGCATACAGGCCAACCAATCACAGTCCTGTCTGGCTGCTCCCTAAATAACTGAAGTCCTGCTCTGGCACTTTGAGCTTGGGGCGACACTTTAGCTGAATCCTTATTGTGGGACTTTTCTTTCCCCCTTGTAATGATCCCAAATACTGAGCTGTGTAACAAATATAAGTTACAAAGGTTGGAAACAGAGGCAGAAGCTGTGACAAAAGTTCCAGTCACTTTGCTGTTACAAACAGCCCCTCTGGGAATAAACTGCCCCATTGGAAAGGTTTCTCTGTATGTAACACAGTGACTGTATCTGCCCCTTACACTCCCCCCCAGGGCTAAGGTACAGAATATTACTAGCTTTAGCCCTGGGGCTTTTATATACACCCACACACACAGCCCAATAACTTCTGTCAAAGTGTTTATGAAGCAGTTGCATGGGGGTGTGTGTGCATTACACACGGGGAGAGGCCAAACTGTGCCAGTAGGTGTATAGGCAGAACAACATGTACAGGGGAACCTCTGCACAAACACTATGTTCCTTCCCAGGATGCAAAGTGACTGACACTGAGCTCAGAGTTTGTGTCTCACTATTATAAACAGGCTGTGTATGGCACCCCCAGGCTGTATGGCACCCCCAGTCTGTGTATGGCACCCCCAGTCTGTGTATGGCACCCCCAGGCTGCTCAGCAACCCTTTGCTTTGGTCAGTGTAATGTGAGTGTTAGAGAGAGTCATTTGTAGAAGGAGAGAATTCAGAATGTGTTTTGCTTAGAAAAAGCCCCAATTATCTCCTGAGCTGATATTTTGGGGGATGGGGATATGGGAATATTTGGGAGTCTGTTGTAAACAAGTTATGTCTAAATACTGAGCTAAAGCTTGTTTGTATTGATATCCTGTAATAAACTGTGTATAATAGGGCAGCGCTAGTTTATATGTACCTGTACCCATGATGCACCTGTGTCTCTGTGCCAATGGGATCATTTGTAGGTTGAAGAAAAACTTATATACACAAGAGAATTGACCAATGAGATTGCTGATTAGATTCCCAGCACTGTGTCAGCCATTTTGATATTATCTTACATATAGAGATAAATTTACCATTATTTCCCATCATTATATGGCACAGGAATCAGACATGGGGATAAAGGGACAGACTTGTTCAGTGCTGGGAAACTGTGCTTATTGCTCCCAACTCCAATTGCAGGAACAGAGAACAGGGAGCCGGATTTACTCACATCAGCTGGGATTCTCATTGGAGGATTCTTTTGCATATTAATGCAGCCACTGGCTCTGGAGAGCTGGGAAAGTTTCATTAAACAATGAAACTGTAGTTGGGAATCTGATCAGCTATTATCCCGGCTTCTGCTTTAAAAAACCAGTGGGTGAGCTTTACCGTATAGGATGAACCCATGTAAATAGGATTTTTTTTGAGTTTGTTTGGATTCCTTTTGTATGTGTATGAGGCCGTCTCTTCAACCCTAGTGATTTGTTTATTAAATATTAGGGTCAGTCGCCTCAGAGCTTAGATGGGGCAAAGCCAAAGCCTGGGAAGGGTTAATGTACATAGAAGAGCCATTGGCCCCAACTCAGACCCCATAGAGACATTTACCTACCTCTTCTATTCCCTGTGGCTTAACAACGTCTTTTCCAAATCACAAAACCCAAGCAAAGAGTGGCCACAAGTGAAATAATAATAATAATTCCGACTACTATTCGTTTTGTGAGACTCCATTCAGCATCTGCAACGAAAAGAGCCACAATCAAACAGCTGCATTTCCATTAGTTCCATTATTTCCATTGAATAATATAATATTGGGAGTGGCAGAGGGATATGGGAAAAGGTTTATGTTTCCTTTAATTTTTCCCTAGTGGGAACAAGAAGGTTGTTGCTAACATGGGGCAAATATGATCCAACAAAGGGCTAATATGGGCCTAATATGAAGCTAACATGGGGTTAATATGGGCCTAATATAGGGCTAATATTGGGATAATATGGGCCCAACATGGGCCTAATATGGGGCAAATGTGGGGTAAATATGGCCCTAATCTGGAGCTACTATGGGTCCAACATGGGGCTAACATGGGGCTAACATGAGGCTACTATGGGGCTACTATGGGCCTAATCGGGGGCTAACATGGGCCTAATATGGGGCTAACATGGGCCTTATATGGGGCAAATATGGGGCTAAAAGGGGCCTAATATGGGCCTAATAATGTCTTAATAAGGGCCTAATCTGGGGCTAATATGATGCTAATATGGGCCTAATATGGGGCTAACATGGGACTAACATGGAACTAAGATGGGGCTAACACGGGACTAACATAGGGCTAATATGGGCCTTATCTGGGGCTAACATGGGGCTAATATAGGACTAATCTGGGGCTAATATGGGGATAATATGGGCCCAACATGGGCCTAATATTGGGCAAATATGAGCCTAATCTGGAGCTACTATGGGCCCAACATGGGTCTACTATGGGCCTACTATGGGGCTAACATGGTGCTAATATGGGCCAAATATGGGGCTAATATGGGGCTAATATGGGGCTAACATGGGGCCAACATGGGACTAAAATGGGGCTAATATGAGCATCTGGTGGAAAATTTTTGAAACGTTGTCTATTGAACAGACACAAAGGATTCTGGTATCTCTCAGAGCTCAGGTGCTCCCAGGTAATTAGCTCCATGTAACAGCGCCATTAGTGGAACCAGATAATCACATGTTCTCACCTGTCAGTTCTACCTTCAGTGACTGCACAAGAGGTTCCGTCAGGGCCCGATGTTCCACCACACAAGAGATCTCCATCCCCTGACTCTCAGCTGTTGGGAGGAACCGGTAGGGCAACTCCAGAGCAGAACTGTTAATTCTCTTTATCTCTGAGGGTTCCACCCGAGATCCATTCAGGAACCAACTCACAGCAATGGCTTCTGGGTAATACCCCCACACTCGGCACATCAGGGTCTGCTCCTCATTCACATAAAATAGCCCGTGGCTGATATTCATCATGGGGGCGGCTGGAAGGGAAAACCAACAAGTTCCATGTGGTTTAATTAATTACCTAAAACACCCCAAAAAGTTGATTAAATCACCTCATGGGGGATGGTGGGGGGGGGGGGGTGATAATCCATTACTTCTGATTTGTCTCACTATATACAGTAGATTTACACTTCCAGAAATTCATGTTTAGCTCAGGATCTTATACTCAGGTTTCACAACGCAGATCTTGCAGACCTTATACCTTAGACCTTAATCCAGTGATCCCCAACCAGTGACTCAGGGGCAACATGTTCCCCCCCCAACCCCTTGGGTGTTGCTCTCAGTGCCCCCAAACCAGGGAGTTATTTTTGAATTCCTGACTTGGGGGCAAGTTTTGGTTGAATAAAAATAAGATTTCCTACCAAATAAAGCCCCTGTAAGCTGATAGGGTGCATAGAGGCCCCTAATAGCCAATTACAGCCCTTATTTGGCTCCTCCATGTACTGTTATGGCGCTTGTGTTGCTCCCCAAGTCTTTTTGCATTTATTTAAGTCCGTATAGAGAAATTTTTTTTTACAAACTGTTCACTGTGTATGGGACACTTTTTAAATTTGCTGCCATTACAACAAATCCAAATTACCTTTTGGGAATGTGTCCCACTTTTACCATTTGGTGACCGACACTTTAAGAACTGAGTACTTACTGACACTTTTGTGAATTCCCCCTTAGGGGCCAAACTGTAAGGTGCTTCACTGGACAAGGGACCTTCACACCCAATAAAAGGCTCATCCCTAAAGTCTGAAATCTCTGTGGTTTTCTGGCACTCAACTAATAAATAGAGTAGGGCTTTGTTTGCCCCACAATAGAACCCACATGCCCCTGTCTTCTTTGCAGTAGTAGGAAAGCTTTTGGAAGGGGTAATAACTATTAGTTTGTGCCACATGGGTTTATGGGTAACAGATCTTGCCAGACTAATTTAGTTGCCTTTTATGAGGAGGTGAGCAGGAACCTCAATGCTGGAATGGCAGTGGATGGGATCTACTTGGACTTTGATACAGTGTCACATGAAGAACACCAAGCGCTCCGGACTCCAAGGTTTTGCTTTAAAAATGACCCTTTATTGATTTATTAAAACGTTAAATGCCTAACGTGTTTCGTGCGCGTGCGCACTTAATCATCTTAAACAATCTAATAGACAGAGGGTTTAAATAGCAAATGAGGATAGTGGCTGTAACCAAAGGATTGGTTAATTAATTAATTAACTCAGGGGCAGGGGAAACATACCCGCCTTTGTTTTAACCCTTGCCCTCCCCCAAAAAGCAACTCTAAGAAAGAAATGTAAAATGAAACAAACGTCAATGAAAACAACAAAGAGACTGAGGCAATAACATGACCAAAACCCCAAAAAGTAATGATGTGAAATAAATAATTGTAAATAACAAAGTCAAATACATCAATAGGTAAATAAATTATTAATATAAAAATATAAATCAAATAATTGCTCATTATTAATAAATTGAAATTACATCTCAAGCAGTAAAGTCATAATTTGTAAAGAGTAATGGTAAAGACATCATCATAGGATAAAAGTATCTCCATAAGGTAGGTGACAACAAATTGCCCAAAGTGGGTGCTCTCTGAGCTACTATATTACAACCACTTTGCAAGATTAACGCTAAATCAGAATCATTGTACAATATTGGGATAAGCTCATTTATTATCTTCTTGATCTTATAAAACTGGCTACTGAAGGCAGTTACGAAGGTAGGCAAAACATTGCCATCCCTAAACCTAGTTCTCCTAGGGATTTTTGGGTCTGTCAATAAGCTAAATCTATCAGTTCGGAGGGCCTTAATAAAGGCTTGGGTCAATGATTTCATGCTATATCCCCGATCAAGAAACCTGTCACGTAAAATCATCGACTGTTCCAAAAAGATACGGTTCGTACTGCAATTCCTCCGCAAACGATAGAATTGTCCCAAAGGGATCCCTTTAAACATATGGCCGGGATGACACAAATCCACCCTCAATAGTGAGTTCCCAGAACACGCTTTCCTAAAGACAGTAGTTACAACAAAGGAACCAGAGGCCATAAGCTTCAAATCCAAAAAAGAAATAATAGTCCTATTAAATTCGCTAGTGAATCTCAGATTCAAATCATTGTTATTTAAATCACCCACAAAGTGCAAAAACTGAGGTTCCAACCCCCGCCACACAAACAGGAGGTTGTCGACATAGCGTTTGTAAAACACAATGGGCCCGATTCACTAAAGTGCGATTTAACGTGCGCTATTTATAGCGTGCGTTAAAAATTTTATTGCGTCTTAATTTTCGCGACTTTTCGCACGATTCACTATAAGCATACTTGCACTATTTTACGCGCGGTATTTCATACGATATTCTTGTAGCGATAAATAGCATGCGCGGTATTTTCCGCATGTGCTAATTGTGGCGACATTACGCACGCGACAATCGGCAGCATCAAACTGGCGCCATTTTGCCCTGGGAGAGCACAGAGTGCTAGATAGGTGCTGTATAAATGTTTATTTGCAAAAAAAAAACCCAAAAACCAATAAAAATCTAAGTAAGAAAAAAAAAGAAGTGCTAGAGATAATAAAATAGGGGGGGGGGGGCATTTAAGAATATTTAGCCAAATACTTAGGGGTCCGTTTGTTAAAGTGGCTTAAATTAAGTGGGAGATTTTAGACACAGAATAAATGGCAAATATGTTATGGGCACTTTATTAAACGGGGACAAATATAATATTGCGATTATTCTGGCAACAAAACATTGGATTGGCAGTTATCCCACTCGCCAGAAAATACGCTACGTACTAATTAGCGCAAGTTTTACTATTCAGCAAAATGGGCTAAAGGCAAAATTGTTGGCAGAATATTTGCAAACATGTAACCCATATAGCATATTGATGTGTTACTGATAAATGTAAGGGTGTAGGGGAAACTACATGAGAGTATAGAATACCGTATCAAGGAAGGATAAATAATGACACATTACTCAGTTCAAAAGTAGAAAAATATCAAATTTTAATATAATAATAAAATAAAGAAAAAAGGGGGGAAAAAACTTAGGGCTTGCTGCCCTTGAGTTCTCTCATGCCCCTCTTTAGTTGTTCCACCTCCCCTCGGAGCTGGGCCAGCTCAGCCTTCATGTTGGCCAGGTCCTCCTGCACTGATGGTCCATCGTGCGCAGGAGAACCCGGCTCCCAGCGCTTGGCCTGGGGGGAGAACTCAAGGGCCTGGGGGGAAACTGGGGGAGGAATCAAGGGGGGGTGTCTGGGGCCTCGGGGGCATATTCGGCCTTGGGGGCCTCTTCAGCCTCTTGGGCCGATGGTCCTGGGGCCTCGGGGGCCAATTGTCCGGCCTCGGGGGCCAATTTTCAGGCTGCGGGGGCCCCTGGTCTGGCCTCAGGGGCTGCTGGTCTGGCCTCGGGGGCCGCTGGTCTGGCCGCGGGGGCCGCTGGTCGGGCCTCAGGGGCCACTGGTCTGGCCTCGGGGGCCGCTGGTCTGGCCTCGGGGGCCGCTGGTCTGGCCACGGGGGCCGCTGGTCTGGCCTCGGGGGCCGCTGGTCTGGGTTTATTGTGACCAATGTTTCAGTTCCTCACTGGCATTATGGTTGAATGTGATGGGCGTATGTCTTTTTTTAACCCAACTTACTATGTTACTATGTTACTCTCATCATCCCTGACATTTCTGACATTTGTACCTTTAGTTCAAATTACTTGCTAAATCTTTTACTGAACATATACTGTACCAGCATTATAAAGTACAATAATTACCTTCCGCAATTTCAGCCACCAGTTCTGGGCTCCTGCGCTTCAGGTCAGACCACAGACGCCCGAGCTGGCGGGGGCCCACATCAAGGGCAAACCCGGCGAGCAAACCTTCTCTTAGCTCGCCCAGGATTGCCCTCTTCCTCTCGTGGACCCCTAAGTCCCCCAGCGGCGGGTGGTCATATCCTGAGCGCAGGAGCACGCTGATAATATAGCGCCTCTCCCCTGGTAGCAGATCAGAAACCCCAGGCATCCTCTCAGTTTGGTGGCTGCAGGCTCAGTGACACAAAATGGCCCCAAGTCGCACATGTCATGAGATTACAAAATCGCCACAAAATGTCCGCAAGTCGCGAGATTACAAAATCGCCACAAAATGTCCGCAAGTCGCGAGATTACAAAATCGCCACAAAATGTCCGCAAGTCGCGAGATTACAAAATCGCCACAAAATGTCCGCAAGTCGCGAGATTACAAAATCGCCACAAAAAAACATCGCCAAAACATACATAGTAATGTATTTTGCACGACAAAATATTCACCGCTACAGTACTGTATATTATCCGACTAAATATTCACCGCTACAGTACTGTATATTATCCGACTAAATATTCACCGCTATAGTACTGTATATTATCCGACTAAATACTCACCGCTATAGTACTGTATATTATCCGACTAAATATTCATATTTAGTCAGATAATATACAGTACTATAGCGGTGAATATTTTGTCGTGCAAAATACATTACTATGTATATGTTGGCGATGTTTTTTCGTGGCGATTTTGTAATCTCGCGAATTGCGGACATTTTGTGGCGATTTTGTAATCTCGTGACATGTGCGACTTGGGGCCATTTTGTGTCATTGAGGCTGCAGCCACCAAACTGAGAGGACCATGCCTGGGGTTTCCGACTTGCTACCAGGGGGAGGCGCTATATTATCAGCGTGCTCCTGCGTGCAGGATATGACCAGCCACCGCCGGGGGACTTAGGGGTCCACGAGAGGAAGAGGGCAATCCTGGCTGAGCTAAGACAAAGTTTACTCGCCGGGTTTGCCCTTGATGTGGGCCCCCGCCAGCTCCGGCGGCTGTGGTCTGACCTGAAGTGCAGGAGCCCAGAACTGGTGGCTGAAATTGCGGAAGGTAATTATTGTACTTTATAATGCTGTTACAGTATACGTTCAGTAAAAGATTTAGCAAGTAATTTGAACTAAAGGTACAAATGTAATACCGCATGGGAAAATGGCGACTTATCGCACGCGATAATACTATGGTGAATCGCGCGCTAATTATCGTGACTTATTTAACGCAAAAAAGCGTGCGATAAATTTTACCGCACTTTAGTGAATCGGGCCCTATGTTGGATAAGTGCATAGGATTACCCCCATAAATATGGGACTCCTCCCACGAACCCTTGTAAAGATTGGCGTCCCACACTTCTGGAGGTAAAAAACCCCATCGAAAAGAAAAAAATTGTGCGAAATCAAATATCCAATAGAATCTAAAATGAAATTTTTAGTGACAGCATCATAAACACTATACTTGTCCAAGTGATGGGAAACTGCCTGCAATGCTTTATCATGAGGAATGCATGAGTACAATGAGGTTACATCAATAGTACCCCAGGAGAAATTCTCCTGCCAACTCAAACCATCCATAAGCTGTAACACCTGCTTAGTGTCTAAAACGAAAGAAACTAACCGCTTAACTAAGGGCTGTAAGTAAACATCAATATATTCAGATAACCTTTCATTGAGAGAACCTATACAGGACACAATAGGCCTCCCAAGTGGCGGACGCTCAACTTTATGGACTTTAGGCAAATGGTGGAATAGGGGTATTTGAGGAGAAGAAGGTATTAAATAATCCCTCATCTTCTCAGTGAACAAACCACACTTAAAAGCCTCATAAACAAGGGAAACTAAAATCTTCTTAAACTCAATTGTGGGATCACTCACCAAAACAGAATAGGTAGAGGAATTGGTAAGCTGACGCATGGCCTCATTTCTATAGGTCTCACTATCTAATACCACGACCATGCCCCCCTTGTCAGCATTCTTAACTACCAAAGAGCCATCCTGTTGTAACTGCTTTAAAGGAACAGTAACACCAAAAAATGAAAGTGTGTATATAAGTAACTAAAATATAATGTGCTGCTGCCCTGCACTGGTAAAAGTTGTGTGTTTACTTCAGAAAGTCTACTATAATTTATATAAATAAGCTGCTATGTAGCAATGGGGGCAGCCATTCAAAGGAGAAAAGGCACAGGCACATAGCAGATAACAGATAAAACACTATTGTATTCCACAGAGCTTATCTGTTATCTGCTATGTAACCTGTGCCTTTTCTTCTTTGAATGGCTGCCCCCATGGCTACATAGCAGCTTATTATATAAATTATAGTAGTGTTACTGTAGCAAACAGACCAGTTTTACCAGTGCAGGGCAACAGTGCATTATATATTTATTACTTTAAAGCTCTTTCATTTTTTAGTGTTACTGTTCCTTTAAGGCTGCCCTCTCTTCAACGTTAAATTGGACATAGTATATTGGTTCCTAGTTTCAGCCTTAAGCTTCAACAGCTTGCTCTCAATTAACTGAGATACTTGTGCTGATTCACCATCAGAGGGGACATTCAAGAAATACTTTTTCAAAGTCAACTTACGGACAAACCGATTCACGTCAATCAGAGTCTCAAGTACATTGAAATCTCTTGAAGGAGAAAAAGCCAATAGTGACAGCTGCGTGCTCTTTACTGAGAGAGATTTAAAACATAGGTCTCCGGTTGCCCCTCCGCTCTTGTAGGCGATAATTGGACCGAAACGCCTGATCGGCAAAAAGCTGACCATCCTCTCTGTCTCGATCGATGTGATCACCGGTATCAATGGAGCCCGTGCGCTGTGACAAATTTTGACTTTACCGCTTGAGATGTAATTTCAATTTATTAATAATGAGCAATTATTTGATTTATGTTTTTATACTAATAATTTATTTACCTATTGATGTATTTGACTTTGTTATTTACAATTATTTATTTCGCATCATTACTTTTTGGGGTTTTGGTCATGTTATTGCCTCAGTCTCTTTGTTGTTTTCATTGACGTTTGTTTCATTTTACATTTCTTTCTTAGAGTTGCTTTTTGGGGGAGGGCAAGGGTTAAAACAAAGGCGGGTATGTTTCCCCTGCCCCTGAGTTAATTAATTAATTAACCAATCCTTTGGTTACAGCCACTATCCTCATTTGCTATTTAAACCCTCTGTCTATTAGATTGTTTAAGCCTATGATTAAGTGCGCACGCGCACGAAACACGTTAGGCATTTAACGTTTTAATAAATCAATAAAGGATCGTTTTTAAAGCAAAACCTTGGAGTCCGGAGCGCTTGGTGTTCTTCATGTGACATTTTGGATTTTCCCTTCAGCTGCGGGTTCAGGGCCCCGAGCACCCGGACCAATCTGGGACACCGGTGAGCTTTTCTTGACTTTGTTCAAATTTGTGTGACCTCTGGCGACTGGTCTGGGGTTTGTACACGCGGACCACTACTGTTTAACTGGTACAGGAGTTTCTCCCTTTGAGGTGCACACTAGAAATTATTTATCTCAGTTTCACTATAGTTATAGCTATTTAGGTTCGTTTAATTCTTAGTGATTGACTTTGATACAGTACCTCACAGAAGGTTAATGATCAAATTGAGGAATATTGGCCTAGAACAGTGCTGTCCAACTGGCGGCCCGCGACCCCCCTCTGTGTGTCCCCCACCTGTCTGGCTGACACACACAGGCAGGGTAGGGCAGGCAGAGTATGGCACACACAGGCAGGGTAGGGCAGGCAGAGTATGGCACACACAGGCAGGGTAGGGCAGGCAGAGTATGGCACACACAGGCAGGGTAGGGCAGGCAGAGTATGGCACACACAGGCAGGGTAGGGCAGGCAGAGTATGGCACACACAGGCAGGGTAGGGCAGGCAGAGTATGGCACACACAGGCAGGGTAGTGCAGGCAGAGTATGGCACACACAGGCAGGGTAGCGCAGGCAGAATATGGCACACACAGGCAGGGTAGCGCAGGCAGAGTATGGCACACACAGGCAGGGTAGGGCAGGCAGAATATGGCACACACCAGGCAGGGTAGGGCAGGCAGAGTATGGCACACACAGGCAGGGTAGGGCAGGCAGAGTATGGCACACACAGGCAGGGTAGGGCAGGCAGAGTATGGCACACACAGGCAGGGTAGGGCAGGCAGAGTATGGCACACACAGGCAGGGTAGGGCAGGCAGAGTATGGCACACACAGGCAGGGTAGTGCAGGCAGAGTATGGCACACACAGGCAGGGTAGCGCAGGCAGAGTATGGCACACACAGGCAGGGTAGGGCCGGCAGAATATGGCACACACAGGCAGGGTAGGGCAGGCAGAGTATGGCACACACAGGCAGGGTAGGGCAGGCAGAGTATGGCACACACAGGCAGGGTAGCGCAGGCAGAGTATGGCACACACAGGAAGGGTAGCGCAGGCAGAGTATGGCACACACAGGCAGGGTAGCACAGGCAGAGTATGGCACACACAGGCAGGGTAGCGCAGGCAGAGTATGGCACACACAGGCAGGGTAGGGCAGGCAGAATATGGCACACACAGGCAGGGTAGGGAAGGCAGAGTATGGCACACACAGGCAGGGTAGGGCAGGCAGAGTATGGCACACACAGGCAGGGTAGGGCAGGCAGAGTATGGCACACACAGGCAGGGTAGGGCAGGCAGAGTATGGCACACACAGGCAGGGTAGGGAAGGCAGAGTATGGCGCACACAGGCAGGGTAGGTCAGGCAGAGTATGGCAGGTTTTTGCTGTACTACCACCATTAATATGGGTATGGTCATGCGATAACATGGGTGTGGTTTCAAGTGGGTGTGGTTTTAAAAAGGGGAGTGGTCAAAACTAGCTTCCATTACCGGCCCTCCACCACGGAGGCCGGAAAAATTCCGGCCCTCGGTACCACAGAAGTTGGACAGCACAGGGGGGCATAGAGGGGTTCCCCTACCCCTCAGTACTGTTTCTATTTTTGCTGATGACACTAAATTGGGCAAAACTATAAGTTCCATGCAGGATGTGCCGCTTTGCAGAGCGATTTGACTGGGAAACTGGGCAGCAAACTGGGAAATGAGGTTCAATGTTGATAAGTGCAAAGTTCTGCCCTTTGGTAGAAATAATATAAATGTGAGTTGGGGGTATCCTTAATGGAGAAGGATCTAGGGGTTTTGTAGATAACAAGTTGTCTAATTCCAGGCAGTGTCATTCTGTGGCTACTAAAGCAAATAAAGTGCTGTCTTGTATAAACAGGGCATTGACTCAAGGGATGAAACATAATTTTGCCCCTTTATAGGTCCCTGGTAAGGCCTCACCTTGAGTATGGAGGGCAGTAACAGTGAGTATGGGGGGGCAGTGACTGTGAGTATGGGGGGCAGTAACAGTGAGTATGGGGGCAGTAACAGTGAGTATGGGGAGGGCAGTAACAGTGAGTATGGGGGGGGCAGTAAGATTGAGTATGGGGGCAGTAACAGTGAGTATGGGGGGCAATAAGAGTGAGTATGGGGGCAGTGACTGTGAGTATGGGGGCAGTAACAGTGAGTATGGGGGGCAGTAACAGTGAGTATGGGGGGCAGTAACAGTGAGTATGGGGGGGGCCGTAAGAGTGAGTATGGGGGGCAGTAAGAGTGAGTATGGGGGGAAGTAACAGTGAGTATGGGGGGGCAGTAACAGTGAGTATGGGGGGCAGTAACAGTGAGTATGGGGGGCAGTAACAGTGAGTATGGGGGGCAGTAACAGTGAGTATGGGGGGGCAGTAACAGTGAGTATGGGGCCAGTAACAGTGAGTATGGGGGGGCAGTGACAGTGAGTATGGGGGGCAGTAACAGTGAGTATGGGGGGCAGTAGCAGTGAGTATGGGGGGCAGTAGCAGTGAGTATGGGGGCAGTAACAGTGAGTATGGGGGCAGTAACAGTGAGTATGGGGGGCAGTAACAGTGAGTATGGGGGGCAGTAACAGTGAGTATGGGGGGCGGTAACAGTGAGTATGGGGGGCAGTAACAGTGAGTATGGGGGGCAGTAACAGTGAGTATGGGGGGGCAGTAACAGTGAGTATGGGGGGGCAGTAACAGTGAGTATGGGGCCAGTAACAGTGAGTATGGGGGGCAGTGACAGTGAGTATGGGGGGCAGTAACAGTGAGTATGGGGGCAGTAGCAGTGAGTATGGGGGGCAGTAGCAGTGAGTATGGGGGCAGTAACAGTGAGTATGGGGGCAGTAACAGTGAGTATGGGGGGCAGTAACAGTGAGTATGGGGGGCAGTAACAGTGAGTATGGGGGGCAGTAACAGTGAGTATGGGGGGGCAGTAACAGTGAGTATGGGGGGGCAGTAACAGTGAGTATGGGGGGCAGTAACAGTGAGTATGGGGGGGCAGTAACAGTGAGTATGGGGGGGGCAGTGACAGTGAGTATGGGGGGCAGTAACAGTGAGTATGGGGGGCAGTAGCAGTGAGTATGGGGCAGTAAACAGTGAGTATGGGGGGGCAGTAACAGTGAGTATGGGGGGGCAGTGACAGTGAGTATGGGGGGGCAGTGACAGTGAGTATGGGGGGCAGTAACAGTGAGTATGGGGGCAGTAACAGTGAGTATGGGGGGGCAGTGACAGTGAGTATGGGGGGGCAGTGACAGTGAGTATGGGGGGCGGTAACAGTGAGTATGGGGGGCGGTAACAGTGAGTATGGGGGGCGGTAACAGTGAGTATGGGGGGGCAGTAACAGTGAGTATGGGGGGCAGTAACAGCGAGTATGGGGGGGCAGTAACAGCGAGTATGGAGGGGCAGTAACAGTGAGTATGGGGAGGGCTGTGACAGTGAGTATGGGGGGCAGTAACAGTGAGTATGGGGGGCATTAACAGTGAGTATGGGGGCAGTAACAGTGAGTATGGGGGCAGTAACAGTGAGTATGGGGGGCAGTAACAGTGAGTATGGGGGGGGAGTGATAGTGAGTATGGGGGCAGTGACAGTGAGTATGGGGGGCAGTGACAGTGAGTATGGGGGCAGTATTAGTGAGTATGGGCAGGGCCTGATTTCTCCGTGGGGTGCCCCGAGGCCGCCCCTGTGGCTGTCCTCCTCTGCGCATGCGCAAACCCTCCTTTAAACTCCCATACGGAGCAGTGGGGAGAGGTCCCGACTGCTCCGTATAGGAGCCAAATTACAAAATTTTCTTGCGGCGGGGCGGCATGCCGCCCCTAAACTTCTGCCGGGGGTTGGGGAATGCCCTGCCGGGGGATGTTTGGTAGGGGGTTCCTCACGGTGAGGGCAGTGAGGGGGGTTGGGGAATGCCCTGCCGGGGGATTTTGGGTAGGGGGTTCCTCACGGTGAGGGCAGTGAGGGGGTTGGGGAATGCCCTGCTGGGGATGTTGGGTAGGGGGTTCCTCACGGTGAGGGCAGTGAGGGGGTTGGGGAATGCCCTGCCGGGGGATGTTGGGTAGGGGGTTCCTCACGGTGAGGGCAGTGAGGGGGTTGGGGAATGCCCTGCCGGGGGATGTTGGGTAGGGGGTTCCTCACGGTGAGGGCAGTGAGGGGGTTGGGGAATGCCCTGCCGGGGGATGTTGGGTAGGGGGTTCCTCACGGTGAGGGCAGTGAGGGGGTTGGGGAATGCCCTGCCGGGGGATGTTGGGTAGGGGGTTCCTCACGGTGAGGGCAGTGAGGGGGTTGGGGAATGCCCTGCTGGGGGATGTTGGGTAGGGGGTTCCTCATAGTGAGGGCAGTGAGGGGTTTGAAGAATGCCCTGCCGGGGGATGTTGGGTAGGGGGTTCCTCACGGTGAGGGCAGTGAGGGGGTTGGGGAATGCCCTGCTGGGGGGTGTTGGGTAGGGGGTTCCTCACAGTGAGGGCAGTGAGGGGGTTGTTGCCAGTGATAAGCCTTTTTGGAGCAACAGTAGAGACGTATCGGGGCGAGTAACTCGGGTTCTTACCTTTAATGTCCTTTATATATTGATATTGAGTGCAGGGACCTATCGTTTTAGGGTCACACCCTCACACACAGAATTTAAAGTTGTTTATTGCTGGGCACAACTATCCATCTGGTTAGACCGGTTATAGCTAATTATACTTTTATATTACTATTATATTACTATTTCTTGTTGGGCAGAAAACCACTGAAGAGCCGAAGCGCTAATAATTATAATGGAATAAAAACTGATTGTATCTCATTACCTGCATAGAGAAGCTGGAAATTCTCCTGTAATGGGACAGAGAGAGACTCATGTTGGACCCGGATAGAGAAGCTCTGGTTCCTGTTCCCCTCGGTGGGTACAATGGTCACTGTGCTGGTTGTACTGTGGGTGCCATCTGGGTCTCTCTGGGGCTTATTCACAGTAACCCCAGACAATATCGCCCCATCTCTCAGCCATGTAACATCAAGATCCTGGGGGTAGAAGCCAATGATGGAGGCACTCAGGGCGCTCTCCTTATTCTCAGTAATGACTCTATTAGTGATTGTGATCTGTGGGGGGGCTGAAACAGATAATATCAAAATGTCATGGTCTATGGATAGCAACCACCAGTCATACATCACATTGCCCCACCCAGGATGAAATGAAAGAGAAACTCACAAAATAATAAATTAAAAAACATTTGATTTGCACCTTGAATTTCCACTATGATTTCCTTCTGTTGCCACTCGGTGCCGTAAGTGATGGAGCAGGAGTAGGCCCCCCCATCAGATATCTGAGCATTAGAGACAGACAGAGAGGCCTCTCCCCGTGGCGCTGAATTGGGGTCCAAGGAGAATCGGGGAACCGTTGTGCTCACTACATTGTCATACATCAGGATTCTCCTTCCATTGAAATCCCAGTATATGGCCAAGAGTTTGGGATCCGCAGGGAATGGATCAATACGGAATGTGCAGGGAATCAGGGTGTCGGATCCTTTCTGGGCAACGTGGGGGGACGGAGCAGTCACCTCCAGAACTGAACCTGCAGGTACAGGGGGACAAATAATATACATGAGGTACCCCAGTATGCTAATGCCTTAATGTCTCCATATAGTTATATCTCCTGCTCCATCTCTCTGTTCCACACTGAAACCCAACTCCTCCTCCTCTCTTGTACCCACCCTACTCCTGTCTCTCCCCTGGGTAAGGAGCATAATGTATAGTATATAAGAATAATCTATGGGTATAAGGTACAAGTGGGCCCTGGATAGGGTCTCAGGAACAAGGAATCAGATAGGGTCTCGGGAAGAAGGAATCAGATAGGGTCTCGGGAACAAAGAATCAGATAGGGCCTCAGGAACAAGGAATCAGATAGGGTCTCAGGAACAAGGAATCAGATAGGGTCTCAGGAACAAGGAATCAGATAGGGTCTCAGGAACAAGGAATCAGATAGGGTCTCAGGAACAAGGAATCAGATAGGGTCTCAGGAACAAGGAATCAGATAAGGTCTCAGGAAGAAGGAATCAGATAGGGTCTATGGAACAAGGAATCAGATAGGGTGTATGGAACAAGGAATCAGATAGGGTCTGTGGAACAAGGAATCAGATAGGCTCTCAGGAAAAAGGAATCAGATAGGGTCTCAGGAACAAGGAACCAGATAGGGTCTCAGGAACAAGGAATCAGATAGGGTCTCAGGAACAAGGAATCAGATAGGGTCTCAGGAACAAGGAATCAGATAGGGTCTCAGGAACAAGGAATCAGATAGGGTCTCAGGAACAAGGAATCAGATAGGGTCTCAGGAACAAGGAATCCGATAGGGTCTCAGGAACAAGGAATCGGATAGGGTCTCAGGAACAAGGAATCGGATCAGGGTCTCAGGAACAAGGAATCGGATAGGGGTCTCAGGAACAAGGAATCAGATAGGGTCTCAGGAACAAGGAATCACAATAGGGTCTCAGGAACAAGGAATCAGATAGGGTCTCAGGAACAAGGAATCAGATAGGGTCTCAGGAACAAGGAATCAGATAGGGTCTCAGGAACAAGGAATCAGATAGGGTCTCAGGAACAAAGAATCAGATAAGGGTTCCCAGGAATCAGATAGGGTCTCAGGAAGAAGGAATCAGATAGGGTCTCAGGAAGAAGGAATCAGATAGGGTCTCAGGAAGAAGGAATCAGATAGGGTCTCAGGAAGAAGGAATCAGATAGGGTCTCAGGAACAAAGAATCAGATAGGGTCTCAAGAACAAGGAATCAGATAGGGCCTCAGGAACAAGGAATCAGATAGGGTCTCAAGAACAAGGAATCAGATAGGGCCTCAGGAACAAGGAATCAGATAGGGCCTCAGGAACAAGGAATCAGATAGGGTCTCAGGAACAAGGAATCAGATAGGGTCTCAGGAACAAGGAATCAGATAGGGTCTCAGGAAGAAGGAATCAGATAGGGTCTCAGGAACAAGGAATCAGATAGGGTCTCAGGAACAAGGAATCAGATAGGGTCTCAGGAACAAGGAATCAGATAGGGTCTCAGGAACAAGGAATCAGATAGGGTCTCAGGAACAAGGAATCAGATAGGGTCTCAGGAACAAAGAATCAGATAGGTCTCAGGAACAAGGAATCAGATAGGGTCTCAGGAACAAGGAATCAGATAGGGTCTCAGGAACAAGGAATCAGATAGGGTCTCAGGAACAAGGAATCAGATAGGGTCTCAGGAACAAGGAATCAGATAGGGTCTCAGGAACAAGGAATCAGATAGGGTCTCAGGAACAAGGAATCAGATAGGGTCTCAGGAACAAGGAATCAGATAGGGGCTCAGGAACAATGATTTAGATCTTAGGAACATGGAAATCACTAGATTAAAAGGTTGGTAAGATCTCAGTTAATCAGCTTAATGACCAAGCCCTGAGCAAAGGTAAGGGACAGGCATCTTGTTAAAGCGGACCTGTCACCCTAAGAAACAAGTCCAAATTATTTTCTATATTGTTAGTTGAGCAAAATAAACTTTACTTACTCTATATAAATAATATAAACCTTGGTTCCTTCCGTCTTGGAATTACTCAATTAAAGCAAGCAGGCAGGCACCATTTTGTATACACTGTTATGAAGGAAAGCTTTGTATCATGCCAAAATCTTGTTTATGTGCCAGAATGGGGAGCAGATGCCCATGCCCTGGTTACACAATTAGATAATGAGGAGGGAGGGGGAAAGTGAGAGGTGCAGTGACATCTAGGCAGTGCTGAATGGAAAGCTAAACCAGCTAGTTGTAGCCCCAGGTGCAAGCTGAACCCTCAGCCAGGGTAAAACAATATCCAGGATAAAATGAAAAAACAGCAGCACTCTGGAAATGTTGTAGAAAAAAGTGACTTTACTCAAGTGCACACAGCAACGTTTCGGGCTTAAACCAGCCCTTTATCAAGCCTAGTCATACAAATACAATCAAGTGTTATATACCCACAGGAAAGGGAGGGACCATCACTCCAGCCCTCCATTTAACCCATAGTGTTCAATATACAAATTTTCAATATATAAATTGCACATATCAAGTTTTCATATTGTAAAAAAACATATAAAACAGCACATGTGTATACCATAGTAATATATCCATAATATACTTTAATGTATTTCATTAAAAATAATTGCTTTTTCCTTATTTCTTTTTCTTTTTGGCTCCGATGCCAAACTCAGGGGACAAATCACCCCTGAATTGTTAGGAATCTGGAGCTTCCCCATCTCTGAATCTTACTGTCCTATAACAAAAACAGTAATAAACAAATTTTTAGATAAAAACCAAAAACAATATTTGTTAAAACACAGTATTTGTTAAAAACAAGCACTTGTAATCACTTACTTATATAAATAACATAGGGGTATATTCCCTGTTAAGACCACCTGGTGACAAAGTACCCAATATATTTATCCAGCGCATTTCTAATTTCTTCAGCATCCACTGTCTATTACCTCCCCTCCTGAGAGGACCAACAGCATCAATAACCTGATATCTAAGTTGTGAAATAGAGTGCTTCATCTCATGAAAGTGTGCTGGTATAGGAAGATGCTGTAAATTGCAACGTATATTAAACTTATGCTGTTTAATCCTATCCTTGACCTTCTGAGTTGTCTCCCCCACATATGCAAGGCCACAGGGACACTTAATCAAATAGACCACATAAGTGGAGTTACATGTAAAATAATTCTAGCTGGTTTGTCCATTGTGTAGCACACCTTAATCAATTTGTTGATAATTATAGCTTGTGGTGCTCCTATGGATTTTCAAATGTCTCAATCTGCATCTTTGGAACAACATGCACTTACTTTCGCATATAGCGAGGTTGAGCAAACTAACTCCAATCAACACTGAACAACGTGGAATCTCAAGAAAACAACTTTGCTTATTCATGGTAGTTTATTATTTCCTACCCCAAAATGTTTATCCTGCCCTCCTCCTCTTTGCACTTTCATGCTTCCTAAAACATCTCCAGCCGCTCCCTCCATCCTGTCAGAAAGGTATAACCATCACTGCCTCTCTCCTCTCCTTCCCTCTCAGCACATGAGGTTTTTAAATTGCTCTGCTCCGTAAACCCAGTTAACTCTTTCTCCTCACATAAAACAAAAAAATACAAATCCCGCTCTCATCTTGCATTCCTCTCCTTCCTGTTACTCGCTGCCGGTGACATTTCCCCCAACCCTGGCCCTTACCCCATCCCTGTTCTGTTAGGGACACGTTTCCCAACCACCCTGTACCCCTCTGAGTACAGACCCTTACCCCTATACCCAACCCACCCTGTACCCCTCTGAAGTACAGACCTTACCCCTATCCCAAACCCACCCTGTACCCCTCTGAAGAACAAGACCCTCTACCCCTATACCCAAACCCACCCTGTACCCTCTGAAGTACGACCCTACCCCCTATACCCAAAACCCCCACCCTGCTACCCTACTTGAACGTTACAGACCCTACCCCTATACCCAAAACCCACCTGTACCCCTCTGAAGTACGGACCCCCTTACCCTATAACCCTAACCACCTTACCCTCTGAAGTACGGACCCTATACCCCTATACCCAAAAACACCTTACCCCCCTCTTTTGAATACAGGACCCTTAACCCCTTACCAACCCACCTTGTCACCCCTCTGACAGTAACAGGACCCATTACCCCCCCCCCTATACCCAAACCCACCTGTACCCTCTTGAAAGGAGAGACCTTACCCAATATACCCAAAACCCATCCCTGTACCCATCTGAAGTTACAGGGACCCTATACCTATACCCAAACCCACCCTGTTACCCCTCTTGAAGTACAAGGACACTCTTACCCCTATACCCAAACCACCTGTACCCCTATACCCAAACCCACCCTTACCCTCTGCAAGTACAGACCCACCCCATACCCAACCCACCCTTTACCCCTCTGAAGTACGACCTTACCC